>NC_086127.1:0-272500 GCF_963921235.1 Mobula hypostoma | reverse complement strand
ACAGGCGGGCTGCGGCGGGAATTGAACAGCGGCGGCTGGTGCCGTGTGACGGCGCACACAGAGAGATCAATGAGACTGAGACACACACACACACACACACACACACAGTCAGAGGTCTGTCCTGGGTCTTTGGGGATTAACCCATTTGCCCCGAGAATTTGTACAGACCCCAGGGGCCGGAAAACGTCGTGGAGGTTCCCTGTGGGATTCGAACCCCCGGCCCCTGGGTTACGAGACCAGCCCTCTAACCCCTGAGCTGTGGAGCAAGTGTCCGCTGTTGTTGGGGGACGTAATTGGGAGAAACGCACCTAATTCACAACCTCCGACAGTGAGTTGGGGGTTTCGCTCCGACGTGATGACGTTGTCACGTAAAGTCCTTTTGGTGCGCTCTGGAAAATTACAAATGTCACTCCGCTCTTTAAGAAGGGAGGAAGACGAAAGAAAGGAAATTATCGGCCAGTTAGCCTAACCTGAGTGGTTGGGAAAGTGTTGGAGTCCATTACTGAGGACGAGGTTTCAGGGTAATTGGAGGATGATGATAAAATACTCAAAATCACCATGGTTTCTGTAAAAAAAAATCTTGCCTAACAAATCTGTTAGAGTTCTTCAAGGAAATAACACGCAGGATGGACCAAGGAGAGGCAGTGGATGTCATTTACTGGGATTTTCCGAAGGCGTTTGATAAGGTGCCACACATGAGGCTGTTTAACAAGATAAAATCCTATGGCGATACAGGAAAGACACTGGCGTGGATAGCAGAATGGCTGACAGGCAGGAGTGGGAATAAAGGGGACCTTTTCAGGTTGGCTGCCAGTGACTAGTGATGTTCCTCAGGAGTCAGTATTGGGACAGCTACTTCTCACATTGTTTGTCAATGGTTTAGATAATGGAGTTGATGATTTTCGGGCAAAGTTTGCGGATGATACGAAGATAGGCGGAGGGGTAGATAATGCTGAGGAAGCAATGCGATTGCAGCAAGAATTAGACATATTGGAAGAATGGGCAAAAAAGTGGCAAATGGACTACAGTGTTGGGATATGATAATGCATTTTGGTAAAAGGAACAACAGTGCAGACCAGTATCTAAATGAGGAGAAAATTCAAACATCAGAGGTGCAGAGGGACTCAGGGGTCCTCATGCAAGACCCCCAGAAGGTTAATTCACAGGTTGAGTCTGCGGTAAAGAATGCAAATGCAATATTGGCATTTATTTCAATGGGAATAAAATATAAAAGCAGGGAAATAATGCAACACGCACAATACGCTGGAGGAACTCAGCAGGTCGGGCAGCATCCGTGGAAACGAACAGTCAACGTTTTCGGCCGAGACCCTTCGTCAGGGTGGATGAGGAGAGGATGTTTCCTCTGGTGGGGGTATCCAGAACTAGAGGGCACAGCCTCAAAGTTGAGCGGCCTTTTAGAAGAGAGGTAAAGAGGAATTATTTTAGCCAGAGAGTCGTGAATCTGTGGAGTGCTCCGCCACAGACTGCGGTGGAGGCCAGGTCCCTGTGTATACTGAAGGCGGAAGCTGATCGTTTCCTGATCGGTCAGGGCATCAAAGGATATGGAGAGATATGGGGTTGAGTGGGATCCGGGATTGGCCATACTGGAATGGTGGAGCAGACTCGATGGGCTGAATGGCCTAATGCTGCTCCGATGTCTTCTGGTCTGAGGATTTCCGCCATCCAGGTCACGCTGTCTTCTCACTGCTGCCGTCGGGAATAAAGTGCTGGAGCCTCAGGATTCACACCACCAGGTTCTGGAAAAGTTAATATTCCCCAAACTTCAGGCTCTTGAACCAAAGTTTACTTGCTCCACCATTGAAATATTCCCACAACCTGCGGACCCACTTTCAAGGACAAATCGTCTCATGTTCTCGATATTTATTTCTTATTTTTATTAAACAGTAACTTCCGGTCACTGGGGCTCGTCGGCCCTGGTTGGCCGCTGATCCCGTCAATCTACCTCTGTACACGGTCTCTGACGGAGCCCTGTGACGTGTCCCTGTCACTCACGGAGTCCCGCCCCCCCCCCAGTCACCCGGGGAACAGCCGCTGGGCGGGAACCCACGCGCCCCCTCTGACGTCAGCCACGCGCTGCCCGGCACGTGCGGCGACGCTTCAACGGACGAGCTGAGTCAACCGTTCAACGCTTGATCGCCGGCCGGCCGGCCGCGAGCCCTCACCGAGCCCCTGTTGGTGAAGGTGGACGTCAATCAAACAGCTGTGACAAATGAGAGAGCGAGGCCGGGCGGCGAGTGGGCGGGGACTCCGCCGGGGATCGCAGAGCGCATGCTCGGCCGGCTGAAAGTGCGGGAAGGGCAGGTGAGGGAGGCGGAGAGTTTGAGGGATGCGGAGGTTTTCAGGGAGTCAGCGAGTTTGAGGGAGAATTGGAGGGACAGGGAGGTTGGAAGGAGTGAGAGTTTGAGGGAGGGCAGGTTTTCAGGGAGAGGTAGAGTTTGAAGGAAAAGGAGGTTTTGAGTGGGTGAGAGTTTGAAGGGTGAGAAGATTTCAGGGGAGTGAGAGAGCAGAAGTTTTGAGGGAGAGAGCTTTTGAGGAATGGGGATATTTGGAGGGAGTGTGAGTCTTTGAGGGATGGGGAGGTTTTCGGGGAGAGAGAGTTTGAGGGAAGAAGATATTGTGGGAGAGAGAGAGTTTGAGGGAGGGCAGGTTTTGAGGGAGAGGTAGAGTTTGAAGGAAAAGGAGGTTTTGAGTGGGTGAGAGTTTGAAGGGTGAGAAGATTTCAGGAGAGAGAGTGTGGGAGCGGAAGTTTTGATGGAATGAGAGATTTTGAGGGATGGGGCAGTTTTTGGGCAGTGGCAATTTGAGAGACGAGGAGGGCTGGGGAGTGAGGGTTTGAGGGACGAGGAGGGTTTGGGGGAGTGAGAAATTGAGGGATGAGGAGGGTTTGGGGGAGTGAGTGTTTGAGGGACAGGAAGCTTTTGGAGGAGTGCAAGACTGAGGAAAGGGAGGTTTTGGCAGAATTTAAAGGACAGGGAGGTTTTGGGGGAGTGAGAGTTTGAGGGACGAGGAGGGTTTGGGGCAGTGAGAGTTTGAGGGACGAGGAGGGCTTGGGGCAGTGAGAGTTTGAGGGACAAGGAGGGTTTGGGGCAGTGAGAGTTTGGGGGACGAGGAGGGTTTGGGGGAGTGAGAAATTGAGGGACAAGGAGGGTTTGGGGGAGTAAGAGTTTGAGGGATGAGGAGTGTTTGGGGGAGTGAGAAATTGAAGGACAAGGAGGGTTTGGGGGAGTGAGTGTTTGAGGGACAGGAAGCTTTTGGAGGAGTGCGAGACTGAGGAATGGGGAGGTTTTGGCAGAGTTTAAAGGACGGAGGTTTTGGGGGAGTGAGAGTTTGAGGGATGGGGAGGTTTGAAGGAGTGAGTGTGGGTTTTAAGGTTGCAGGAGAGTGAGGGGCAAGGAGGTTTTGAGTAGGTGAGAGTTTGAAGGGCAAGAAGATTTCAGGGGGGTGAGAGAGCGTAAGTTTTGAGGGAGAGATTTTGAGGAATGGGGATATTTGGAGGGAGTGTGAGTCTTTGAGGGATGGGGAGGTTTTCAGGGAGTGAGAGAGTTTGATGTGTGAGGGGACCCTGAAGTACCCCTATTATCTGTGCTTTTGAAAAGAGAGAGGGCGTTATTTAACAGCTCGTTTGTAAAAGAGAGAGAGAGATGCAGAGTAACTTTAAGGCACTGGAAGTAACTTCTAGATTTCTACTGAGTTTGAAGTTGGAGACAGCACCGAGCAGCTCGTCAGTTGCTGTGGTGACTGAAGGCAGGTTGTAGATATTTACTTCAAGGACAGTCTGCCTGCTTGTGCATTTCTTACACAGACAGAGGGAGGGGGGATTATTTGAATGACAGGTGGTACCCAGTACGGTGAGATAAATAGGAGGTCAGATGATACAGACCTCAGACACATGATCTGGACGCTGAATGAGCATTGCTGTGCCCGTAGCAAAAGTGGGTTTTGGAGGATCGATCAGGCAGATCGATCCAATCGCTCTTGCAGTGAAAAGGAAAGGGGTTGACTGGTGGGGAGTTGTCCATGTGTCCACCCTCGCCTGGGTGATAGCTCCACCACAGAAAACCGGTCCCCCTGGTTAAACTCACAGTCGGTGACTTGTGAAGGAGTTCGAAGGACAACGAGAAGATCGAATGCGTCAGCTCACCTGAAGACTCAAATCTCTGCCTCCCTCTCTCCCTCTCCATCACTACTCAACTCAATACCACAAACTGAACTGAACTTTACTCATCATCGTAAGACTGCATCTTTTTATCCCTGGACGTAAAGAAGCTTGGTTTTTCACACATATATATTTCCACACTTACTGATATACTTACTTATATATATAAAATCATTGCTAACCTGTTTGATTTATATACATTCATATTACTGTATTGCGTAGTTACTAATAAATGTTAGTAGTTTATAGTAATACTGGACTCCAAAGTGTTTTCCATCTCTGCTGGTTTTTAATTCCGTCAAGGGGTACGTGACAGAGGGATGGGGAGGGTTTGGGGGAGTGAGTGTTTGAGGGCATGGAAGTGTTTGGGGAGTGATTGAGGGATGAGAGGTGTTTGAGGAGTGTGAGTTTAAGGAATGGGGAGGTTTTGAGGCAGTGTGAGAGCTTGAGGGCAGGGAAGGTTTGGGGAGTAAGAGTTTGAGGGGCGGGGAGTGTTTGGGGCAGAGATTGAGGGATGGGGAGGTTTTGAGGGAGTAATTGTTTGAGGGATGGGGACGTGTATAGGATTATGAGTGTCATGGATAGAGTGGACAGTCAGATATCTTTTTCCCAGGGTGGCAATGGCCAATATTTGAGGACATTTGTTGATGGTGAGTGGAGGAGAGTTTAGGGGAGATTTCAGTCTGGTTGTTTTATACAGAGACCGTTGGGTGCCGGGGTGGTGGGAGAGGACGATACAATCGGGGCATTGAAGAGACTCTCAGATTGACACATGGATGGAAGAGAAATGGAGAGTTATGGGCTGTGTAGGAGGGAAGGTTCATATAGGTCAGCACCCCATTGTGGGCTGAATGGCCTGTAGCATGCTGTACTGTTCGGTGTTCTCTGTGAGGCTTGGGTAGCTGTGACTGGTGTGATGCTGAGGGATCAGTGCTGGAGATCCCAGTTGTTCACTCTGTTTCCCTGTGGATGCTGAGGATTTCCAGCGATCCTCCTTTTGAATTAACCCTGAATCTTGTGCCTGATTCCTCTCCCCACAGACACTGTCCAGTCAGTGAGTTTCCAGCGCCCGATGTTGTTATTTCAGACCTGAATCGTTCTCTCTGTTCACAGACACTGTCCAGTCTGTGAGTTTCCAGATCCCGATGTTGTTATTTCAGACCTGAATCGTTCTCTCTGTTTCTATGTTCACAGATACTGTCCACTCTGAGAGTTTCCAGATCCCAATGTTATTTCAGACCTGAATCGTTCACTCTGTTTCTCTGTTCACAGACACTGTCCAGTCTGAGAGTTCCCAGATCCCGATGTTGTTATTTCAGACCTGAATCGTTCTCTCTGTTTCTCTGTTCACAGACACTGTCCAGTCTGAGAGTTTCCAGCGCCCGATGTTGTTATTTCAGACCTGAATCGTTCTCTCTGTCTCTCTGTTCACAGACACTGTCCAGTCTGAGAGTTTCCAGATCCCGATGTTGTTATTTCAGACCTGAATCGTTCTCTCTCTTTCTCTGTTCACAGACACTGTCCAGTCTGAGAGTTTCCAGATCCCGATGTTGTTATTTCAGACCTGAATCGTTCTCTCTCTTTCTCTGTTCACAGACACTGTCCAGTCTGAGAGTTTCCAGATCCCGATGTTATTTCAGACCTGAATCGTTCTCTCTGTTTCTCTGTTCACAGACACTGTCCAGTCTGAGAGTTTCCAGATCCCGATGTTGTTATTTCAGACCTGAATCGTTCTCTCTGTTTCTCTGTTCACAGACACTGTCCAGTCTGAGAGTTTCCAGCGCCTGATGTTGTTATTTCAGACCTGAATCGTTCTCTCTGTTTCTCTGTTCACAGACACTGTCCAGTCTGAGAGTTTCTAGATCCCGATGTTGTTATTTCAGACCTGAATCGTTCTCTCTGTTCACAGACACTATCTAGTCTGAGAGTTTCCAGCGCCCGATGTTGTTATTTCAGACCTCAATACGGTCATGGGCAGAACATGGAGACAGCACCTGATATCAGGATGGAACCAAGAGTGTGCAGCATGACTGGAGATGTTTTTATCAGAGGAATTGGTGTATCTCGGGATGGTATGAAGGAGCACGTGGTCACCAGTTAATTGCAGTGACCCCTGGAGATGTTCACTGGGGTTCAGGTGGTCCCTCAGTAAATCAGAGTTAGTTCAGCTGCTGCACCATCCCCCACCTGGGAAAATCGTTCACCAGCTTCCCTGTCAACCGGATAATCCGGCCTGGTGGATGGGCCCAGTGTGGTGAAAACCGGCTGATGATGGATCTGTCTGTGTGGTGTTGGGAATCTGACCCAGTGTGTCTGCTGTCCGGGACTGGTGAAGGTCACGGGGACAGACAGAAGGAAACTATTTCCTCTTGTGGTCCAGACCAGAAGAAGGGAGAGTGAGACCTTCTATTGGAGACGGGTTGTACAGGGGTGAAGTCAGGAAACTGCTTCACCCACTGAGCACTGGAGATCAGGATTGCTTTCACCGAAAAGCCCATCCTGTCACACCCAGTGCTGGTTTCAGCACAGCTGTACCTCAGCAATCCCTCCTGTATCTGTCACCTTGCAGGGTGATTATCATCTCCATGTCCCCTGTTTTATTGCTGCGTTCATTTGAAAAGCACCGATCGTAAATTAATATTTAGCCACTTTTCCCATAGCTGTTCTGAAACATGTTTTATTTCTCAGTATCAGACTGACCCTGGCTCTGCATTCATGGTTTATTCCCTGTTCGTTCCTTATTTAATCCCTGCTCTTGGGGAAATTGTCTGCCGGAGACCCTTCCCACTTGCAGTACAGCAGCCATGATTAATATCCCTTCCTAAGTGGAATTGCTGTGTGTTCAGTGGGCAATCCCTGTACTGCAGGAGTTCAGCAGCTCCTTGAAAGTGAAAGTAATTTGAACCAGGAAGTGTTGGTTGTGTAAAATGGCTTTCAGACAGCAGGTACAGAGTTTAACGGAGGAGGTCGTTTGTCCCGTCTGCCTTGATTTCTTCACCAATCCGGTAACACTAGATTGTGGACACAACTTCTGTCTCTCCTGTATCACACAGTGTTGGGAAAAGGAGGGGAGAAACTGCTGTCCGGAATGTAGAGAGGAGTTTGCTGACAGATCCCTCAGGGTCAATCGGGCCCTGGCAAGTCTGACTGAGAAGGCTCAACAATTAAACCTGAATCAGAAAGAGACGAGGATGAGATCTCAGTGTGAGAAACATCAGGAGGAACTGAAGCTGTTTTGTGACACGGACAAGCAATTGATCTGTGTGATTTGTAGAGACGCGAGAGAACACAAGTCTCACAACTTCATGCCCATTGAAGAAGCTGTTGAGATTTACAAGGTAAGTACAAGCAGTCTTTATCACCTGAATATTTATGGTATTTTCATTACACTGATGTTTTCTTCTTGATACCAATCCCAGTGTCAAGTTAAATCATCATTTGAATCTCTGACAGAGAAGAAATCTGCCATCCAGGAGTTGGAACAGCGACAGAAACAGAAGATTTCTGGATTGAGGGTGAGATGTGCTTCCATTTTTTAGGGTCTGTGTGGATTATGCTGGAAGAACTTAGTAGACCAGGCAGCATCTGTGGAAAAGAGTACAGTTGATGTTTTGGGTCAAGACCTTTGGCAGATTTTCGTCATCTGCTGATTTTCTTTTGTTTGTTACATGTGCAGAATTTGGCAGTTCATCCCATGAGTTTGCTTTGCCATTTCGTGACGTCTGATCCAATTTTCCTCTCAGCTCCAATGTCCTGCCTTGTCCCTGTATCCCTTCATACGCTGACCAATTCAGAATCTGTTGACCTCTGCCTTAAATGTACCTAAAGACTTGGTCTGCACAGCCGCCTGTGGCAAAGTATTCCACAGATTCATCACCTTCTGCGTAAAGAAACTCCTCATTTCCATTCTGAAACAGTGCCCCTCTATTCTGAGGCTGTGTCCTCTGGTCTCAGACTCCCCCACTGTGGGAAACATCCTGTCCACATCCACTCTATCTCAGCCTTTCTCCATTCGATAGGTTTCAATGAGGTCACCCCTCATTCTTCTGAATTCTGGTGAATACAGGCCCAGGGCCATCAAACACTCTTCATATGACAGGGCATTCAATCCTGGAATCATTTTCATGAACCTCCTTTGAACTGTCTCCAGTTTCAGCATATCCCTTCACAGATAAGGCGCAGAAAACTGATCACAATACTCCAAGAGAGGCTGCAATGCCATCGATTCCATCGTCCAAATCGCTGACACATCACGTAGGAACAAGTGGGGCTGAGGAGGTGGAGAGTAAAGACCACCCATGATTGAATGCTGGAGCAGCCGATGGGCCAAGTGGCCTAATTTTGCTCCTATGTCTTATGATCTAATGGTAGTAAAATCAACCATCACCTTTCACTTGACAGGAACAGTCACACACCGTGCAGGCCAACGTCACATCTGAATTTGCTAAAATACACCAGGTTCTGGCTGAGAGAGAGCAGCGCTTACTGAGCAATCTCAGGACAGAGGAGGAGAAGATTCTGAACTCCATGGAGAAAAATCTTCAGGAGATTGAAGAGAATTTAACCTCCGTTGAGGAGAAACTCTCCAAGTTACAGAAACAGATGAATGAGGAAGACAGTGTGATGTTTCTGAAGGTGAGGGATTGTTGTTCAGTGAAAGCCCACAGTCTGTTCTGGAGCAGACCTGCTCTTGTCACCACACTAATAGATCAAAGGTCTCTCTGGTCTTCCCCGGGATTGAGCTGCTGGGACCTGCATGCTGAGTTGTTGATTACTTTGTGCAGCCGAAATGTAATATTCCCCTGAACCTCGCATTAAAATCCATTCGCCATCCCTCGCAGTGAGAACATGGATGTTCAGTCCCAGTAAATTCAGATCTGTGTTTTATTTATTGCAGGAGGAAGTGTGTCAGGACAGCAGGTAGGACAGACCCTTTACTGAAACTCTGCACCGTTTGGTAAATGATAATAAAAATAAATAATAGTTCCAGTGACTTTATAACCCACTATTTGATTTTACAGGGTTAGTGAGGAAACTCAGACATTGTCTGTAACAGAAGGTGTCATAACCATTGGAAAATTCAGGGACACAATACTGAGAGGGATGTTTGATGCCATGAAGCAAGGTAGAG
This sequence comes from Mobula hypostoma, assembly GCF_963921235.1. NCBI lineage: Eukaryota > Metazoa > Chordata > Chondrichthyes > Myliobatiformes > Myliobatidae > Mobula > Mobula hypostoma. Next base: position 263,192 of record NC_086127.1, on the reverse strand, counting down.
TTTGTATCAATTCCTGTGTTCTGGTTTATTATAAAAGTGAAATTACATGGACTGAAGTGGTAATTGTTAAAGGGTAGTGTTACTTGTGCGTATGACGATCAACTGGAGTGTGACTCTATCTCTCTATCTCCATCTCTTTCTTTGTCTCTACCTTCAATATCACTCTATTTCAGTCTTTCTCTATCACTCTGTCTCTTCATCCCTGTTGTCTCTATCTGTCTCTGTCTTTCTCTCGCTGTTTCTCTGTGTCTATCTATGTCTATCTCAGTCTATGTCAATTTCTCTCTCTGTCTTTATCTGTTTTTCTATATCTTCCTGTGTCTGCCTCTGCATATCCCACTATTTTCATGTCTCTGTCTAACTCTCCCTCGTATCTCTCACTCCCTGTATCACCCCGTTCTTTCTCTCAATGTCACGCTATCAGCCCCTCCACGCAGCCTCCCACTCCACCCTCCCCACTCCCCCCCATCTCAGCCCGTTTCCCCCCCCATCTCCCCTCTCCCTCTCAGAGGTAGATAGAGACACAGAGGGGAGAGGGGAAGAGCGAGGTGAATCGTGTGTGTGTGTGTGTCTCTCTCTCTCCCTCACACACACTCACACTCTCTCTGCCTCAGATGTTGCCTGATCTGCTGAAGATTTCCAGCTCCTTTTGTTTTAGGACAGCTCTGTCCCTGTCCTCACACCCACCTCCCTCCTCCCCACAACCCTCAGGATCCCTCTAATTCTCTGCTTCTCCCCCCGGCCCCCACCACAGTCTATGAGACCCTGGATGTAAATTCAGCCGATCTGTGTGTTGAGGTGTCTGAGGATCTGAATCGTGTGAGAGGGACTGAGACCCAGATGAGTTTCTCCGACTCCGAGAACAGGTTAAGACCATAAGACATTGGATTATCAGTTTGTTTTCTGTTCTGGGATCGAAGGGATTCACATCAGGAAGACATCACTGGGAAGTGAAGGTGGTGGGGAATCTGGGCTGGAGGGTGGGAGTATCCACAGAACCTGCACCCTCTCTGTAGCATGGTACGGTGTCACGAGAGTTAGTGTTGCTGCCTCTCAGCTCCGCAGACCAGAGTTCAATAACGGCCTCTGTTGTCTGTGTGGAGTTTGCATGCTCCCCTGTGACTGTGTGGGTTTCCCTGGGTGATCCAGTTTTCTCCCTCGTTCCAGGGACCTGCAGGTCGAGGGTGTAATTGGTGGCTGTCAATTCCCACTGGTGTGTAGGTCAGTGGTAAAAAGACCCAGATGGGAGTGTGAGACAGAATAAGTGACTGGGTACAGGGAAGTGGGGAGAGGAGATATTGGGCTGATGGAATATCTCCCTACAGAGGTGATGTGATCAGGACAGGATCCATTTACTCATCTAGTTATGAACTGTAAATCCCTGGTGAGAGGGAATAAACTGGCAGGAACAGAAATGTCAGAGGGTGAAGTGTAAATTAATTGAAATTACCGTTGTCAATACAATAATTTTACCACCTTCATTAGTGTGTTCTCTTTAATAAATACTGATGTTGGAGATGTAAATGTTGAAGCGTTCTGGTTTTCCGTGGGTTCAACAGCAGCTGGGAACAGGGAACCCTGAGCTCCCGGATCCCCCGTCTCCCAAACACTGTTGTTTCAGTGTTGCTGTCACCCTGTGTCTCTCAGGTTGTTGTGGAAACAGCTCTGATGGAAGTGTGATCCCTGTTATGTCAGAGAGAGGGAAATTACTTCAGGGTCACTTTGGTAACAGTGTTTCTCACTCTGTGTTTAGTGAGGAGGGCAATGAACATGGAGACTGGGGAATGAAACTGTTGTCTGAGGCTCTGAGGGACCCGAAGTGTAAAATACAGAAACTGGGGTAAGTACCAGACTGTGAATCTGTTGATCTTTGTGTGGGTAAAGTTCCAATAATGTCCCAGTTCTGTCCTGTTGAACCCCTGCATCACTGTTCCCACCATTGATGGTCACCTTGGAGATTTACACTGAATCTGTTTGTTTCTCTCTTCTGTTTCCTCTCGGTCCATCAGGTTGACAGCTAATAGTTCCACATCTGATTTTGAGCACTTCATCTCCACTCTCAGTGCAAACCACTCACTGAGAGAGGTGGAGCTGGACCTGAGTTACAATGAACTGGGAGATTCAGGAGTGAAACTGTTGTCTGAGGCTCTGAGGAAGATAAAGTGTAAAATACAGAGACTGATGTAAGTACCAGACTGTGAGTCTGTTGATCTTCGTGTGGGTAAAGTTCCAATAATGTCCCAGTTCTGTCCTGATGAACCCCTGTATCACTGTTCAAACCATTGATGGTTACCTGGGGAGATTTACATCAATTTTCTATGTTGCTGCACAACCCAAATAACAAGCCCTCACCTCGGGCACCATCTGCTCTGCAAGGGTCAGAGTGTTTTCAATGTAACCTGTTCACCTCAGGTCACAGTGTGTGTCTGGGGAGTGGATCTGAGGTGGAATCAGCTCTTTTAACACACTACAGGGGATGTGTCAGTGAGAGGATAGTTGGGCTGAACTTACCAAGTTCCCTGTGGGGACACGGACACAACAGGAAATTGCTAAACACTTGGACACCATCGGTCTCACAGCGAAAGGTGTCAGGGAACATGAACACAGACCACAAAATGTTCAGGGTCAGATTGTGTGTTGAACATTTCTCACTGATGGATTTAAACTTGACTCAGTGTTTTGGTAACTTTAGTTCTCCAACCTTTGACCTGGAGCTGGTTTAATTTTATCACTGAACTGTAAATCGATGCAACCATCAGCTGTCAGTGTAGGATTGGAGAATACTCTTACTGAGGTGAAACCAGTTTGCAGTGTGGGTGTTTCACCGAGGCAGCATTGTGTCGATGTGGTGACTGGGTTCGGATGTACAGTTAACGTAGGTGGTGAGTGTGTGGAAGTCGAATCCGGATAAAGTCACCCAGAGACCGTGTAAGTGCAAACTCTTTACTCAGAGCATCCCGGGATTACTCAGCTAGTCGCTCAAACAGGAACAGTCTGTGACTGTTCCTGCCCGGTCCACCAACTAACTCACCATTCCCCTTACAAAATGGATATAGTTGTTCAGATACCCCACCCCCCACACATACCAAGCTGGAGTCGCAGTATTCCTTGACAGTACCGAGAGACAAATTACAGAATAAGCATAATGCCCTAATGCACAAAACAGACTGGAGCTGCCCTGTCTCCACACATGACTTTACAAGGAGATAAACATCCTGAAACCCTACCTTCAAAAAGAAATATTGCTCTGCATTGAATAACAAAATTAGAACATCTGTTGATCATCAGCGGTTTCTTTCAGAAAAACAGGCCAAAATTGTTTAACGGAGTGTTGGGCCTTTTACATACTTTATCATTCCCTCCTTTTGATCATTACATGATCAACAAAGCAGTAATTTAATCAGCATACAACATTAATTATAACAATGATAAGTACAACTATTAGGCCATAATGCAATTTCATGCTCCACATATAACCGTACAGGCCTTTGAATGACCACCATTTAGATCCCATGGTGAACCCGTGTAAATCCTGCCCTACTTTCTTGATGCTGTCTCTCCTTGGCAATGTGCTCGGAGAGGGACGTAATGTCAGTAGACCCATCAGGGAAGTAGCTGCCGCATTCTGTGCCAACGACAGCATAGGTTCACCCTTTCTCAGCTCGGATAAAATGTAAAGCCATAGGATTCTGTAGGACACTTTGTGGGATGGCTAACATTTCCATGGTCACCTCAGCCACCTGAGACTGGGTGCCGAATAGAGCACTGGCAGTTTCATTTGCCAATTTCTCCAGGTCAGCTGCCAACTTAATGATTTCTTGGGAGTTCCTTGCCGTGCCATAAGATGGGAAGGGAATCATCCAGAACCTCTCTGATACGGTGATTCCTCGTTTCTGCCTCTGCTAGTGGGGGTGATCCCACAGCTCGGGCACTACCCTTAGGTTGGGGACTAGGGAAGCTAGATAACAGTACCTGCTCCATTTCTTAATCCCCACAAACCCAATAGATGCTATTGAAAGGCCGAGGGAGAAGCCCGCCATTAACATTATAATTATAGATGATGCAAGTGCTGTTCCCCAGGAAAAGTTTCCCCTGGCGGCTGCAGTGACAAGTTGTATTTGCCACCTGGGTGCGGAACACACGTAAGTGTGGCCAAGAGTCTTCAGGGAGGAGGTCATATTCAACAGGTACCACCATTCAGAACACTGCCATTTGCAATCACTCAAGGTCCCCTTGCAATTCTGGACTTCACTACCCCAGGTGTTATCAGAGAATCCCAAAGCAGAGAGTTCCTTGCTGGAATTGAGGGGGATCACTGACAACTGTACCGCAGTCTTTCCATGCGAGGGTGCTTGTGCACATATCCAGCATTCCCCTGCTTCTTAGTGTTTGGCAAATTTGCAACAAAGGGACAGGAAAGTGATATGGGCAAAATCAGACAGTAGGGGATGTTTTGGCTGTGGCACTTGGGGAACTACTCCCTGTGTGGGCCTTGGGGAAAAGATGGTTCTAACCTGCGGGGAGCTGCCACGTCTTCGTTGGCCACTGCTCCTGTCCTTATGTATGACTGTAGTTGACTGGAAGCCCACACAAAGAAGGCAAAAGACAACGGCCCAGTGCATGGTGAAGACCGTGATAGGATCCTTAGTCGGTAATTTTTTACAGTCTATACGATGTATCCACTGCGGTTGTCTTTCCGACTTGACTGCCGTGGGTGTGGTGAGTAGTACTTGGAATAGTTCCTTCCTCTGTTGTTCTAGTTTGCCATGGCTCCAGTTCTTAACGAGGACGTATCCTCGGGTTCGATGTTGAGGTATCGCCTCCTCTTGTCATATCGTCTTCGTCCTTGTATGCCTGATGCACCTGTGAATGTAAGGCTGAGATAATCTTAGTTAGTAGCCAGTTTCTATCAGGAGTGAGAGGCCACGCAGAACCCCATGGGGTCCTCAGGTTTTCCAAAGATGATTTCAGCTGGTGACTATCCCATATTTTCTTGGGGGGTGGCCCTCATATGGAATAATGCTAAGGGCAATACCTTTAACCAATTAAGCCTAGTTTCCTCTAAGTTTTGCCAGTTTGGTTTTTTAATGTATCATTTCCCCTGTCCACTATACCTGCAACCTGGGGATGTGAGAGCAATGGAATTGTTGTTTGATGGATAAGGCATTGCAGATTTCCTCATTTACATTTGCTACAACGTGGGGACTGTTATCGGAACTCAATATTTCTGGTAGCCCATGTTGGGGAATTACTTCTCGCATCAGTATTTTAGTTGCTGTCAGGGCTTATTAGGAGCCTCAAGAGATTTGGCATGTCAACAAATACACTCCAAAACTTCTATAGTTGTACCGTGGAGAGCATTCTGACAGGCTGCATCACCGTCTGGTGTGGAGGGGCTATTGCACAGGACCGAGGCAACACTCTCAACACGCTGGAGGAACTCAGCAGGTTGGGCAGCATCCGTGGAAACGAGCGGTCAACGTTTCGGGCCGGAACCCTTCGTCAGGACTGAAGAGGGAAGGGGCAGAGGCCCTATAAGGAAGGTGGGAAGGAGAAGGTTGGTAGGTTCCAGGTGAAAAACCAGTAAGGGGAAAGATAAAGGGGTGGGTGGGTGATAGGCAGGAAAGGTGAAGAAGGAATGGGGGAAAGCACAATGGGTAGTAGAAGGAGGTGGAACCAAGCGGGAGGTAGTAGGCAGCTGGGGGAGGGGGCAGAGTATGGTTTTTATCCTTTGTTTTTAACCAGACAGGGTATCAGCTGTCCAATTTTCAAATAATTGTCCTACCTTATACGAGTCTCTCGGCAGGTTGGATCTGGGTCCTGTCAAGGTCCTGTGCTGAGGTCCGGGTGATGGACAGAGACTCACATCTGTATCGCAGGGAGTGACAAAGACAATTCGTCTTTGCAGGTCCGATCGGTCCCTGTAGATAGGATGTTCGGTCTGTCACTTACTCATCCCGCCTCTGTGTCACAGTCCCTATGTTGGTACCCTGCTCGCAGCACCAAATGTGGAAGTCAAATCCAGATAAAGTCACTCAGAGACCCTATAAGTACAAACTCTTTATTCAAAGCAGCTGAGACTTACTCAGTTAGTCTCTCAAACAGGAACAGTCTGTCTGTGACTGTTCCTACCTAATCCACCAACTAACTCACAATTCCCCTTACAGAATGGATATAGTCGTTACACACACACACACACACACACACACACACACGCACACGCACACACACACACACACACACACACACACACACACACACACACACACACACCTGGAGTCACAGTACCGAGAGACAGATTACAGAATAAGCAGAATAGCCTAATACACAAAACAGACTGGAGCTGTTGTATCTCTACGCATGACTACACAAGGAGTTAAGCGTCCTGAAACCCTAGCTGGCTACCTTCAAAAAGAAATACTGCTCAGCATTGAATAACAAAATTAGCACATCTGTTGGTCATCAGCGGTTTCTTTCAGAAAACAGGCTGCTATTGTTTAATGAAGTATTAACACTTTTACATACTTTATCAAGAGAAGTCCCCTCTAAAGTTGGTTCTATGGGCACAGAATGTCTGGTAAGACGGAGAGGGACTTGCACTATCGTGTGACAACCCGTCCAGAGGATGAGCTCTGGGACTAACATGAGGAATACAGGGATGTGCTGGGTTTTTCTGTGGAGTCAGGACAAGGGGAGGGGAAGCTGGGAGTGTGAAAGATTGCACTGCCTCCCTGTGATTCAGTACAGAGCACAGGGTCCACAGTGGTGGTGTACTGTGGAGTGGGGCTGGGATGTAGAGGGTGAACACAAATATACAATGTCCCCTGGGTTCTGCCATTTGTTCTGGGGAGATTTGAGTGTTTCCAGTTCGCAAGGTGCAGTGATGTTTATACTGACTGGTGTCTGATGCTGGATATTGGTGTTATCGGTAATTGTGGGGTTAATAAACACTGAGAATTACTGTGGGTATTGGTGAAAGTGGGATTAAATTTCTCATCTCTCTCTGAACCACAGTCTACGGTCAGTCGGTCTCACAGCTGCTGGTGTTGTGGATCTCGCCTCTGCTCTCAGTACAAACCGCTCACTGACAGAGCTGGACCTGGCTTATAATGAACTGGGAGATTCGGGAGTGAAACTGGTGTCTGAGGCTCTGAGGAAGCCAGAGTGTAAAATACAGAAACTGGGGTAAGTTCTAGACTGGGGGATTGGCACAGATCATCACTCCATCGATCTCCACAGCCCGAATAACAGGCCCTCACCTCGGGCTCTGTCGGGTCCACTCACAAGTTCAGTGTTAAACTTTATTGTTCTGGGCAAATCTAACCAGGGTGTAAGTGTTGTGAAAATCAGCATTTTGTAGCAACAGTACAGAACATGACAAAAATGTCAGACATTAATTGCAGAAAGTTAAATTAGTATTACTGAGACCTAAATTACACAATAAAGAAAAGCACAGAACCACATTTTGCAAGATGAGGGGATATCGTCTGAGATAGTGAGAAAACTCTGTGAGAGAGTTTGTACGTTGTTCCTGTGTATGTGTGGGTTTCCTCCACGTATTCTGCTTTCCTCCCACAGACACACCAGTTCACACGTTAATTGGTCATTGTAAATTGTCCTGTGATTAGGATGGGGTGAAATAGGTCATTTGCTGAGTTGTGTGTCTCGTTGATCTGGAACAACAATGTTTCATGTGGTGTCTCTAAATAAATGAAGTAGATATAATTAGCATCTTTCACGTCAGTTCAAGAACATGATTCAGTGGGAAGAATCTGTTGTTGAACCTTGGGATGTGGGTCTTCAGGCTCCTGTACCTCCTGTCTAATGACAGCATGGACAAGAGTGCATGGCCCAGATGGTATGGGTTCCTGATGACAGATGTCACCTTTCTGAGACTTTGCCGATTGCAAATGTCCTCGATGGTGGGGAGAGTTGTACATGATGTGGAACTGCCTGTAGTGTGTTGTGTTCCTCGGCATTGAAGTTTCTAATCCAGGTTGTGATGCAACCAGTCAGAATGCTTCTCTATGTACCTCTGTGGAGGTCTGTCACAGTCTCTGATGACACACCCATCTCCATAATCTTCTGGGAACATAGAGAAGCTGGTGTGAGCTGTTCATGTTTGCCTCCATGTCCTGGGTCCAGGAGAGATTCTCTGAGATGTTGTCACCCAGGAACTTGCTGCTGCTCACCCTTTCCACCGCTTACCCCTCCCTGAGGACTGGTGAAGTTTGTCTGATTTCCCCTTCTGCAAGTCCACAGTCAGTTCCTTCATCTTTCAGATGTTCACCGTGAGGTTGTTCTGATAACCCCACTCAACCAACTGACCTATCTCACTCCTGTACACCTCCTGATTACCTTGTGTGAATCTCCCAAGAACAGTTTTGTCACCAGTGAGTCTGAACAGTTTTGCTGCTGTGCTCAGCCACAGAGCCAGTGGTGTGGAGAGAATCGAGCAGGGGTTAAGCACACAGTGCTCAGATATACCAGTGTTGATGTCGAATGAGGAGGGAGAGGAATTCCAGGATATGGTTGCAGGATGAGGTACAGAGGCCACGATTGGACATGGAAGATCAGTTTTAGAGGGGATGATGGTGTTCAGTGGTGAACTGTAATCAATGAACGTATGTTTCCAGTTGTCCCGGTGAACCAGAACAGAGTGGAGAGCCAATGAGATGGCATCAGCAGCAGATTTGTTGTGGTGATAGATGAAGTGATGTGGGTCCAGGATCTTATTGAGCCACGAGTAGTCTTAATCCTTCTATAAAAATCAGAGTGTTTTCAATGCAGTCTGTTCACCTCAGGTCACAGTGTGTGTCTGGGGAGTGGGTCTGAGTTTGAATCGCTGTTCTAACACACTACAAGAGCCGTGTATGTGTAGGAGAGTGGGGCTGCCTTTACCCAGTTCCCTGTGGAGACACGGACACAACAGGAAAATACTGACCAGTTGAACACCATCAGTCCCACAGTGAAAGGTGTCAGAGAACACGGATCCTGATCTCACAATGTTCAGGGTCAGAGTTTGTGTTGAACATTTCTCACTGATTTAAACTTGACTTAGTGCTTTGGTAACTTTAATTCTCCAACTTTTGACCTGGAGCTGGTTTAAAATTATCACTAAACTGTAAGTCGATGCAACCCTCAGCTCTCTGTGTGGATTTGGAGAATATTCTTCCTGTGGTGAATCCAGTTTTCAGTGTGGGTGTTTTCCCGAGGCAGCGTTGTGTTGGTGTGGTGACTGGGTGGGATGTACAGTTAACGTAGATGGTGAGTGGAGTCCCCACCGAGCTTGGATCTGTGGGTACAGAATGTCTGGTCAGACAGAGAGGGAGTTGCACTGTGTGACAACCTGTCCAGAGGATGAGCTCTGGGATGAATGTGAGGAACATGAAGATGTGCCAGGATTTTCTGTGGAGACGAGACAAGGGGAGAGGAAGCTGGGAGTGTGGGAGGTTACACTGCCTCCCTGTGATTCAGTACAGAGCACAAGGTCCAGAGTGGTGGTGTACTGTGGAGTGAGGCTGGGATGTAGAGGGTGAACAGAAATATACAATGTCCCCTGGGTCCGGCCATTTGTTCTGGGGAGATTTGAGTGTTTCCAGTTCAGAAGGTGCAGTGATGTTTATACTGACTGGTGTCTGATGCTGGACATTGGTGTTATCAGTAATTGTGGGGTTAATAAACACTGAGTATTATAGTGGGTATTGGTGAAAGTGGGATTAATAAACCCTGGGATTAAACTTCTCATCTCTCTCTGATCCACAGTCTGCGGTGTGTCGGTCTCACAGCTGCTGGTGTTGTGGGTCTCATCTCTGCTCTCAGTACAAACCGCTCACTGACGGAGCTGGATCTGTCTAATAATGAACTGAGAGATTCAGGAGTGAAACTGGTGTCTGTGGCTCTGAGGAACTCGGAGTGTAAAATACAGAGACTAGGGTAAGTATCACATTGTGTTTTCAGTTACAGACACTAAACACTGGGGCAGGTCTGCTGTCGGGACAAGTGCAGTTCTGTCTCACTGTCCCGTGATCGGTCACAATCATCCCACAGACAGACTGTGTCTGGCTCACACTGACAGAACCTTCATCTGCTCCTCAGACTGTGATGCCAATGGGCCCTGTGTCACCACAGTGAGGTGTACGTGGGTATCCAAAAGGGCAATGGGCACTTCCTCAGGTTCCCCCAGTTCACAGGCTGGAAAACTGTGGCAGGGTAAAGCTGGCACAAGTCTGGTGATTCCTGTGGGATCCGTGGGCAGGGGCAGTGACTGGGGGAACAGTCAGTGACCCTTTTCACTGGAGTTCGTGCAGCCCTGTGGGTCTCACTGTTTTCAGCTGTGAAGGTGGGAATGTATTTTATTGTTCCCAGATCTAGTCATTCCCAAGTTCTACTGAGTGTTTGAGAGTCTGGTTCTGTGGGCACAGAACGTCTGGGCAGACGGAGAGGGAATTGTGCTGTCGTGTGACAACCCGTCCAGAGGATGATCTCTGCCAATAATGTGAGGAACACAGGGATTTTACGGGTTTTTCTGTGGAGACCAGAGAAAGGGATGGAAGGCTGGGGGTGTGGAAGGTTACACTGCTTCGCTGTGATTCAGTACAGAGCACAAGGTCCAGAGTGGTGGTGTACTGTGGAGTGGGGCTGGGATGTAGAGGGTGAACACAAATATACAATGTCCTCTGCGATCTGCCATTTGTTCTGGGTTGATCTGAGTGTTTCCAGTTCAGAAGGTGCGGTGATGTTTATACTGACTGGTGTCTGATGCTGGACATTGGTGTAATCAGTAATTGTGGGGTTAATAAACACTGAGTATTACAGTGGGTATTGGTGAAAGTGGGATTAATAAACCCTGGGATTAAACTTCTCATCTCTCTCTGATCTATAGTCTACAGTGTGTCGATCTCACAGCTGCTGGTGTTGTGGATCTCGCCTCTGCTCTCAGTAGAAACAAGTCACTGACAGATCTGGACCTGGCTTATAATGAACTGAGAGATTCAGGAGTGAAACTGGTGTCTGAGGCTTTGAGGAACCCAGAGTGTAAAATACAGAAACTGGGGTAAGTACTAGACTGGGGGATTGGGACAGATCATCACTCCATTGATCTCCACAGCCTGAATAACAGGCCCTCACCTCAGGTTCTATTGGGTCCACTCACAAGTTCAGTGTTAAACTTTATTGTTCTGGGCAAGTCGAACCAGGGTGTAAATGTTGTGAAAATTAGCTTTGTGCAACAATGGTACAGATCATTAGAAGCATGTCAGATATTAATTACATAAATTGAATTAACATTAATTACACTTAAATTACACAATAAACAAACAATTTGACGGAATCTATTCTGAGACAGGAATATAACTCCGTGAGAAGGTTCGAGTGTTGTTCTGTGAGTAATTGTGTTTCCTCTACGTGCTCCACTTTCCTGCCAGAGTACAGAGACACACCAGTTATTAGGTTAGCTGGTCTTTCCAAATTGTCCTGTGATTAGGTCTATTTCATGTGGTATCTCTAAATAAATGAAGTAGATATAATTAGCATCTTTCATGTCAGTTCAGGAACATGATTCAGTGGGAAGAATCTGTTGTTGAACCTTGGGATGTGGGTCTTCAGGCTCCTGTACCTCCTGTCTAATGACAGCATGGACAAGAGTGCATGGCCCAGATGGTATGGGTTCCTGATGACAGATGTCACCTTCCTGAGACTTTGCCGATTGCAAATGTCCTGTATGGTGGGGAGAGTTGTACATGATGTGGAACAGTCTGTCATGTGTTGTGTTCCTCGGCATTGAAGTTTCTAATCCAGGTTGTGATGCAACCAGTCAGAATGCTTCTCTATGTACCTCTGTGGAGGTCTGTCACAGTCTGTGATGACACACCCATCTCCATAATCTTCTGGGAACGTAGAGAAGCTGGTGTGAGCTGTTCATGTTTGCCTCCATGTCCTGGGTCCAGGAGAGATTCTCTGAGATGTTGTCACCCAGGAACTTGCTGCTGCTCACCCCTCCCTGAGGACTGGTGAAGTTTGTCTGATTTCCCCTTCCGCAAGTCCACAGTCAGTTCCTTCATCTTTCAGATGTTCACTGTGAGGTTGTTCTGATAACCCCACTCAACCAACTGACCTATCTCACTCCTGTACACCTCCTGATTACCTTGTGTGATTCTCCCAAGAACAGTTTTGTCACCAGTGAATCTGTACAGCTTCGGTGTTGTGCTCACCCGCAGAGCCAGTGGTGTGGAGAGAATCGAGATGGGGGCAAAGCACACAGTGCTCAGGTATACCAGTGTTGATGCTGAGTGAAGAAGATGAGGAATTTGAGGATGCAGTTACAGGGTGAGGTACAGAGGCCACGATCGGACATAGAAGGTCAGTTTTAGAGGGGATGACGGTGTTCAATGCCGAACTGCAGTCAATGAACGTACATTTCCAGTCGTCCAGATCAGAGTGGAGAGCATCTGCAGCAGACTAGTCCTGGTGATAGGGAAATGAAGGGCGTCCAGTTCCTTTCTGAGGCAGGAGTAGTTTTAATCCTTTGACAACAGTCGGAGTGTTTTTAATGCAGCCTGTTCACCTCAGGTCGCAGTGTGTGTCTGAGGTAAAACCACTCTTCTTACACACTACAGAGCTGTAAATGTGAAAACAGAGTTAAGTTGCCTTTGCCTGGTTCCCTGTGGGACATGGACACAACACAAAGTTACTGACCAGTTGGACACCAGCAGACCCAAAGAGACACATGTTTGGGAACACAGACCTGGACAACGTTGGTTAGGGACTAATGTGACGATCACGGATATTTGCCAGGATTTTCTGTGGAAACGAGGCAAGGGGATGGGAGGCTGAGAGTGTGGGAGGTGACACTGCCTCACTGGATTCAGTACAGAGCACAAGGTCCAGAGTGGTGGTGTACTGTGGAGTGGGGCCGGGATGAAGAGGGTGAACACAAATATACAATGTCCTCTGGGTTTTGCCATTTGTTCTGGGGAGATTTGAGTGTTTCCAGTTCAGAAGGTGCAGTGATGTTTATACTGACTGGTGTCCTATGCTGGACTTCATTGTCGCCAAACAATTGATACTAGAGCATACAATCATCACACTAATATTAGATCCTGCGCTTTGCACTCCCTGGAGTACAAATCGATAGTAAATATTACAAATTTAAATTATAAACCATAAATAGAAAATGGAAAGTAAGGAAGTGCAAAAAAACCGAGAGGCAGGTCTGGATATTTGGAGGGTATGGCCCAGACATTTGATGTTATCAGTAATTGTGGGGTTAATAAACACTGAATATTGCAGTGGGTATTGGTGAAAGTGGGAGTAAAAAACCCTGGGATTAAATTTTTCATCTCTCTCTGATCCACAGTCTGTGGTGTGTCGGTCTCACAGCTGCTGGTGTTGTGGATCTCACCTCTGCTCTCAGTACAAACCGCTCACTGAGGGAGCTGGAACTGGGTCGGAATGAACTGGGAGATTCAGGAGTGAAACTGGTGTCTGAGGCTCTGAGGAACTCGAAGTGTAAAATACAGAAACTGGGGTAAGTACAGGTTTCCCCCTCCATCCGAAGGTAGAGCGTTCCCATGAAACGGTTCGTAAGCCGGAATGTCGTAAAGCGAAGAAGTAATTGCCATTTATATATATGGGAAAATTTTGTGAGTGTTTGCAGACCCAAAAATAACCTACCAAATCATGCCAAATAACACATAAAACCTAAAATCACAGTAACATATAGTAAAAGCAGGAATGATATGATAAATACACAGCTTATGTAAAGTAGAAATACTTTTCCACAATCATTGCCTGAACTGTTCTCTGTAGCGAAAACCTCACGCAAGCGCCTTCGGCAAAAACACGGCGCAAGCGCTCTGCAGTAACCTTTAAACTATGAAGCTGTCAAATCATACCAATTAACACGTAAAAATACACAGCCTATATAAAGTAGAAATAATGTATGTACAGTGTAGTATCACTTACCGGAATCAGGAAGACAGCGCAGAACACACTGATGATGGTGTGTTAGACTGAGTCGTCGCAGGTTGGGTGGTGCAGTGGCCCCCACCCTCCAGGCTGCCAACCGATACATTGCCGCGAAGCATTCAGGGGTACAGCGGTAGCCGGGACACACAGCACATCTTTAAGAAAAAAGCCGAAATAAACATGCTAATTAATTAGGTGCCGCCCAGCACGTAAATGTCGGCCCAGATCAGAACCGATTTCCGATTGCATTGTCTCTGATCTGGGCCAACAATTACGTGCTGGGCGGCACCTAATTAATTAACATGTTTATTTTGGCTTTTTTTCTTAAAGATGTGCTGTGTGTCTCCTGGCTACTGCTGCGTTCTTCGCAAATCTGTATCTGTCCGCGGCCTGGGTGGTGGGACACTGGGGTGTCATCTCATTGTCATCTGTTACCATTAGAGCAGGCAGCTCATCTTCTCCTGACTGCCCGCCTCGATGTCAAAGGTCGAGGTTGGTCGTCTGCTGTGGCTGATGTGGAAGGCTTGCTTGACTGCTGAGCCTCACGTATTTTTCTATCATACAGTTCTTTGAAAGGACTCAAACCATCCTGCAAATATTCCCTAAACCGACGTACCCTTTCAAAATTAAAGTCGTACTTTATCATTACTCATTCAGTTTCGATTGTTATCCTTTCCTCTTCCAACTGCATCAGCTCTTCATCTATCAATTCTTGGTCATGGGATGCCAAAACCTCTTCAATATCATCTTCGTCAGCTTCCACAAGCCAAACTCACTTTGTCCTTACTTCGTTCAGCATGATTAAAACGCTTAATTATGTCTAGTTTTACGCTACGTGCAATACCCTTACGAGCTCTTTTAGGCTTTTCCGATACCATAGAACTCATCTTGCAAATGGCTGCTCACAGGCACATGTTTAAGCAATGTCATTCTGAATCCGAGGCAGAGCGGCTGCTCGGGGTGCGCGCTGCCTTTTATCACGCACTGATTTTTATTTGCACACTGCTTTTTTCATAACAGTGAAAACACCTTCTGTTAATGAAAACAGGGTACTAATGTAGGTCTTTTGTAGCAGTGAGGTTTCGAAAAGCGGGGGACACCTGTACTACATTGTGTTTTCAGTTACAGACACTAAATACTGGGGCAGGTCTGCTGTCGGGACAACTGCAGTTCTGTCTCACTGTCCCATGATCGGTCACACACATCCCACAGCCGGACTCTGTGTACAGTCAGTCTGTCGATCCCACAGCTGCTGGTGTTGTGGATCTCACCTCCGCCCGCAGTACACTGACAGAGCTGGATCTGGCTAATAATAAACTGGGAGATTCAGGAGTGAAAGTCTTGTCTCAGGCTCTGAGGAAGCAGGAGTGTAAAATACAGAGAATCCAGTAAGTACTAGACTGCAAACAAGAGAAAATCTGCAGTCGCTGGAGATCTAAACAACACACACAAAATGCTGTAGGAACTCAGCAGGCCATGCAGCAACTTTGGAAAAGAGTGAACATTTGACATTTCAGGCTGAAACCCTTTGACAGGACTGGAGAAAAAATAGCTGAGGAGTTGATTTAAAAGGTGGAGGGAGGGGAAAGAGAAACGCAAGGTGATAGGTCAAACCAGGAGGGGGAGGGATGAAGTAAAAAGCTGGGAAGTTGACCGGAGAAAGAGACAGAAGGTCATGGAAGAAAGAAAAGGGAGATAGGAGCACCAGGGGGAGGTGATAGGCAGGTAAGGAGAGAAGGTGAGAGAGGGAAAAGGGATAGGAAACGATGGGGGGCATTACCGGAAGTTAGAGAAATCGATGTTCATGCCATCAGGTTGGAGGCCACCCAAACGAATGTAAGGTGATATTCAAGCTGTCGTTCCACCAGCCTGATGGCCTGAGCATCGATTTCTCAAACTTCCAGTAATGCCCCCCACCCACCCCTTTCACCATTCACCATCCCCTTTTCTCTTTCTCACCTTATCCCCTTGCTCACCCATCACCTCCCTCCCATGCTCCTCCGCCCTTTTCTTTCTCCCACGGTCTTCTATCCTCTCCTATCAGATTCCCCCTTCTCCAGCCCTGTATCTCCTTCACCAATCCACTTCCCAGCTCTTAACTTCATCCATCCTCCCCCACCCCGTTTCACCTATCAGCTGGTGTTCATCTCTCCCCTCTCCCTCTTAAATCGATCCCTCAGTCCGAAGGGTCTCAGCCCAAACAGTCAACTGTACTCTTTCCATAGATGCTGCCTGTCCTGCTGAGATCCTGCAGCATTTTGTGTGTATAAGTACCAGACTGTGATGCATTGGGACAGATCATCACTCTGTTGATGTCCACAGCCTGAATAACAGGCCCTCAGCTCAGGCTCCATCGGGTCCACTTGTAAGTTCAGTTTTAAACTATACTGTCAGGGGAAAATGTAACCAGGGTGTAAATGTTATGAAAACCAGCTATTTGTAGCAACATTACAAAAGATTACAAACATCTCAGACATTAATTACACAAACTTAAATTGACATTAGTTGTACATAAATTACACAATAAAGGAAAACAAACATAACCACATTGGTGCAAGTTAAGTGAAGTTAGTCTGAGATAGTAAGCAAAATTTATGTTCTTCCTGTGTGCCCATGAGAAGAAACATAGAAAACCTACAGCACAATATAGGCCCCTCGGCGCTAAAAGCTGTGCCGAACATGTCCTTACCTTAGAAATTACCTCGGCTTACCCATAGCCCTCTGTTTTTCTAAGCTCCATGTACCTATCCAGGAGTCTCTTAAAAGACCCTATCATTTCTGCCTCCCCCATCGCCGTTGGCAGCCCATTCCACGCACTCACCACTCTCTGCTTAAAAAACTTACCCCTGACATTTCCTTTGTACCTCCTTCCAAGCACATAAACCTGTATCCTCTTGTGGCAACCATTTCAGCCCTGGGAAAAAGCCTCTGACTCTCCGCACAATCAATGCCTCTCATCATCTTGTACACCTCTGTAAGGTCACCTCTCATCCTCCGTCGCTCCAGGGAGAAAAGGCTGAGTTCACTCAACCTATTCTCATAAGGCATGCCCCCCAATACAGGCAACATCCTTGTAAATCTCCTCTGCACCCCTTCTATGGTTTCCAGGTCCTTTCTGTAGTGAGGCGACCAGAATTGAGCACAGTACTCCAAGTGGGGTCTGAACAGGGTCCTATATAGCTGCAACATTACTTCTTGGCTCTTAAACTCAATCCCATGGTTGATGAAGGCCAATGCACGTATGGTTTCTTAACCATAGAGTCAACCTGCGCAGCAGCTTTGAGTGTCTTCTGCACTCGGACCCCAAGATCCCTCTGATCCTCCACACTGCCAAGAGTCTTAACATTAATGCTGTATTCTGCCATCTTATTTGACCTACCAAAATGAACCAGCTCACACTTATCTGGTTTGAACTGCATCTGCCACCTCTCAGCCCAGTTTTGCATCCTATCAATGTCCCACTGTAACCTCTGACAGCCCTCCACACTATCCACAACACCCCCAACCTTTGTGTCAGGAGCAAATTTACTAACCCATCCCTCCACTTCCTCATCCAGGTCTTTTATAAAAATCACAGAGAGCAGAGGTCACAGAACAGATCCCTGAGACACATCACTGGTCACCGACCTCCATACAGAATATGTCCTATCTACAACCACTCTTTGCGTTCTGTGGGCAAGCCAGTTCTGGATCCACAAAGCCATTTCCCCTTGGATCCCATGCCTCCTTACTTTCTCAATAAGCTTTGCATGGGGTACCTTGTCAAATGCCTTGCTAAAATCCATATACACTACATCTACGGTTCTACCTTCATCAATGTGTTTAGTCACATCCTCAAAAAATTCAATCAGACTCATAAGGCACGACCTGCCTTTGACAAAGCTGTGCTGACAATTCCTAATCGTATTATGCCTCTCCAAATGTTCATAAATTCTGCTTTTCAGGATAATCTCTGTCAACTTATCAGCCACTGAAGTAAGACTCACTGGTCTATAACTTCCTGGACTATCTCTACCTCCTTTGTAGAATAAGGGAGCAACACCTGCAATCCTCCAATCCTCCGGAAACTCACCCGTCCTTATTGATGATGCAAAGATCATTGCCAGAGGCTCAGCCATCTCCTCCCTCACTTCTCACAGTAGCCTGGTGTACATCCCGTCCAACTTGATGCTTTCCAAAAGCTCCAATACATCCTCTTCCTTAATATCTACATGCTCAAGCTTTTCAGTCTGCTGCAAGTCATCACTACAATCACCAAGATCCTTTTCTGTAGTGAATATGGAAGCAAAGTATTCATTAAGTACCTCCGCTATTTCCTCCGGTTCCATACACACTTTTCCACTGTCACATTTAATTGGTTCTATTCTCTCACGTCTTATCCTCTTGATTTTTACATATTTGCAGAATGCCTTGGTGTTTTCCTTAATCCTGTCCGCCAAGGCCTCCTCATGGCCCTTTCTGGCTCTCCTAATTTCATTCTTAAGTTCCTTCCTGCTCGCCTTATAATCTTCTGGATCTCTATCATTAT
Source organism: Mobula hypostoma (assembly GCF_963921235.1). NCBI lineage: Eukaryota > Metazoa > Chordata > Chondrichthyes > Myliobatiformes > Myliobatidae > Mobula > Mobula hypostoma. The sequence goes on along the minus strand of NC_086127.1, from coordinate 244,696 downwards.
TAGTGTTTTGAACCTTTCATAAGCTCTTCTTTTTTTCCTGACTAGAACTACAACAGCCTTTGTACACCACAGTTCCTGTACCCTACCATCCTTTTGCTGTCTCATTGGAATGCACCTATGCAGAACCCCACACAAATATCCCCTGAACATTTACCACATTTCTTCCGTATGTTTCCCTGAGAACACCTGTTTCCAATTTATGCTTCCTAGTTCCTGCCTGATGGCTTCATATTTCTAATTAAAGTTTCCCTAACTTGTCTGCAACAAAGGTTATAAATTTTTCTTTGTGAATGAACCTTGTCTGTGTGGTCCAGTTTCTTCCCACCGTAGCAGTTGATAGGTTAACTTGTCATTGTATATTGTCCTGTGATTAGTCCTGTTTCGTGCAGTAGCTCAGAATAAGTAAGATTAATAGAATTCGCATCTTTCAGGTCAGTTGAGGAACATGATGGCAGTGGGAAGAAGCTGTTGTTGAACTTTGGGATGTGGATCTTCAGGCTCCTGTACCTCCTGTCTGAGGGGTTGGCCCAGATGTTGTGGGTTCCTGATGAAACAACCAGTCAGAATACTTTCCAGTGTCCATCTGTGGAAGTCTGCAGTGACATGCTGCTCGATTTATAAGAAAGCTAATGTGCTTTCTTCGTGGTTGCCTCTGCAGTATGTTCTGGGCCCAGGAGAGATTCTCTGAGATGTTGTCACCCAGGAACTTGCGGCTACTCACCCTTCCCACTGCTCACCCCTCACTCAGGACTGGTGCTAGTTTGCCTGATTTCCTCTTCTGCAAGTCCACAGTCAGTTTCTTGGTCTTACTGATGTTAAGTGTATGATTGTTCTGATAACACGACTCATCCTGCTGATCTATCTCGCTTCTGTACGCCTCCCCGTTACCATCTGTGATTCTGACAACAGTGGATTTGTAATCAGTGAATTTGTAGAGCAGGGGTTGGTGTTGATGGTGAGTGAGGAGGATGAGGAAGTCAAGGATACAGTTACAGTGTGAGGGACAGAGGCTCATGAACTGTTGATAGAACAACTGGCTGACATATATTTCCAATTGTCTGGATAATCCAGAACAGAGTCGAGAAGGTATCTGCTGTGGATAGATACCTATAGTTGGGGTGATAGGTTAATTGTAGGGGGTCCAGGTGATTACTGAAACAGGAGTTGTCCTGAGATTTAAGCAAAGCTCACCGCAGGTCACTGTGTGTTTCTAGAGGGTGGGTCTGAGGTAGAATCAGCTCTTCCAACACACTTCAGCGACTGTCAGGCAAACTACACCAGTCCTCAGTGAGGGGTGAGTGGTGTGGAAGGATGGTGGGGCAGCCTTTGCCCAGGTCCCTGGGAACACCAACACAGCAGGAAGTTACAGACCAGTTGGACACCATCAGTCCCACAGAGAGCGGTGTCAGGGGACATGGGCCCAAGCCAGAAACGGTCAAGTTGAGATTATGAGTTGAAGATTTCTCAGCATTCTCAGTGTGTTGGTAACTATAATTCTCCAACCTTTGACCTGGAGCTGGTTTAATATTCTCACTGAACTCTAAACCATTGCAGCTCTCAGCTCTCAGTATGGGGTTGGAGAATATTCTCGCTGAGCTGAAACCGGTTTTCAGTGTGGGTGTTTCCCCGAGGCAGCATTGTGTCAGTGTGGTGACTGGGTTGGGATGTACAGTTATTGTAGATGGTGAGTGGAGTTCCCACCGAGGTTGGTTCTGTGGGCACAGAATGTCTGGTCAGACAGAGAGGGAGTTGTGTCGTCGTGTGACAACCCGTCCAGAGGATGTGCTCTGGGACTAATGTGAGGAACACAGGGATGTGCCGGGTTTTTCTGTGGAGACGGGACAAGAGGATGGGAAGCTGGGAGTGTGGAAAGTTACACTGCCTCACTGTAATTCAGTACAGAGCACAGGGTCCAGAGTGGTGGTGTACTGTGGAGTGGGGCTGGGATGTAGAGGGTGAACACAAATTTACAATGTCCCCGGGTTCTGCCATTTGTTCTGGGGAGATTTGAGTGTTTCCAGTTCGGAAGGTGCAGTGATATTTATACTCACTGGTGTCTGATGCTGGATCTTGGTGTTATCAGTAATTGTGGGGTTAATAAACACTGGGCATTATTGTGGGTATTGGTGAAAGTGGGGTTAATAAACCCCAGGATTGAATTTCTCATCTCTCTCTGATCTACAGTCTGCGGTGTGTCGGTCTCACAGCTGCTGGTGTTGTGGATCTCGCCTCTGCTCTCAGTACAAACCGCTCACTGAGGGAACTGGAACTGGGTCAGAATGAACTGAAAGATTCAGGAGTGAAACTGGTGTCTGTGGCTCTGAGGAACTCGGCGTGTAAAATACAGAGACTGGGGTAAGTAGCACATTGTGTTTTCAGTTACAGACACTAAACACTGGGGCAGGTCTGCTGTCGGGACAACTGCAGTTCCGTCTCACTGTCCCGTGGTCGGTCACAAACATCCCACAGCCGGACTGTGTCTGGCTCACACTGACAGAACCTTCATCTGCTCTATAGACTGTCATCCCAGTTGGCCCTGTGTCACCACAGTGAGGTGTACGTGGGTATCCAAAAGGGCAATGGACACTTCCTCAGGTTCCCCAGTTCACAGGCTGGAAACCTGTGGCAGGGTAAAGCTGGCACAAGTCTGGTGATTCCTGTGGGATCTGTGGGCAGGGGCAGTGACTGGGGGAATAGTCAGTGACCCTTTTCACTGGAGTTCGTGCAGCCCTGTGGGTCTCACTGTTTTCAGCTGTGAGGGTGGGAATGTATTTTATTGTTCCCAGATCTTGTCATTCCCAAGTTTTACTGAGTGTTTGAGAGACTGACATTCATAACAATTTAATTTCATTGATAGTACGGTCTCACCTGTTGAGGAAACCCTTCTGTCAGTTCAGCCAGACACAGAGGATCAGACTATTACCATAGCTGAACATCCAGGAGTGTCCTAGTGGAAAGTTGTGGAGGGAACAGTGTGGACCCACAGCAGATGATGGGGAATTTGTGGTCAGCAGGAGATCTGTCAGTGTGATGAACAAGCTCTGGGAATCCCCTGATTCCTCTTATTTCTCTCATTTGCAGGCTCAGGTGCACTCAACTCACAGATTCTGCCATTGAGGATCTCGTCTCTGCTCTCACTACAAAACACTCACTGAGAGAATTGGAACTGGATTGGAACAGACTCACAGACCAATCTGTCTCCACTCTCCACCACCTCGTACTGACCCATCGAAGTCTGCAGCGGATTGTGTAAGTATTTGTGGTGACATCTGGTGTGAACCCCCGGGTGATAGTTGTCTGTGAGTGTTGTTGACATATTAATGTCAGTCCCTGTTACTGACACTGTTGTGTAATCTGTGTGTTTCCTCTTTATTCCTCCATCTGTTTCAGACTGATGTGGAATCAGTTCAGTTCACGTAAAAAGAAAGAGCTGAAGTCGCTGGAGAGAACCAGACCCGGACTGAAAGTGATCGTCTGAACATCCCACTGTGTGTACATCACCACCCCTGGGATCAGAACATTTCTCTCCGATTTCCCACCCTCCCCTTTGAACCTGAACATCCCAGCTGGAACCGAGCAAGTCTCCTGTGATGGTGTGGGAGGCCTGGCCCTGGAACCTGGGACTCAGGTGCTGGGTCCCAGGGTGGTGCTTCCATCGGACGTCCATCACTGGATGTTACCCGGTGCACAGGCGGGACAGTCTCACTCAGTGTCCCTCGGACTGGGCTGAATCTCTGGGGCTGAAGCAGCAGTCAACTGGGACCGGAACTGTCTCTGCACCCTGTTCGGTTTCTGGTGATGGAAGGAGTGAGTCGACTGGGCTGATAAATGATCAGTAATCTCTGTCATGTGCTATAGTGTCATAAGTAGCAATGTCCCAAATGATGAATGACAGCGATCCACAGGGCTGGTTACACAGGGGATCAGCTGGATTAATACGTTACTGAACTTTCTGCAGGTATTTTGTCTAATACACTATTCATCATCGTGATGTGTCGTATAATGTGGGTGATCATGGTCTTTCATTTGTCTTTAATCTGTTGTTCTTATTCTTCTCTCTATCTCTGACCGTGAACCTTCTTGGCAAGATTTTTGTACAGTAGTGGTTTGCCCTTGCTGCCTTCTGGGTGGTGTCTTTACAAGATGGGTGACCTCAGCCGTTATCGATACTCTTCGGGGATTGTTTGCCTGGCGTCAGTGGTCGCATAATCAGGACTTGTGATATGCAGCCGTTGTTCATACAACCATCCACCACCTGATCCCTTGACTTCACGTGACCCCTATCGGGAGCTAAGCAGGTGCTACACCTTGCCCGAGGGTGACCAGCAGGCTAGCAGAGGGAAGGAGCACATTACACCTCCTTTGGTAGAGATGAATCTCCACCCCACCACCCAAAATACAATATTACCAGGCTTTTATTTTACCATTTATTATGCAGTGACCATCATGTGCTGTTACTGAGCTCAATAAACAGTTATTATTTTTGAACGTGTGCCTGAGACTTCATGGTTTGGGAAGAAAATATTCCCTTCATCACTCAGCTTGTGGAGACTCTGACTGATGTTTGGGTAGTGAACTGGGAGATGCTGGAGTGTTCAGAGAGCGATGTTTGGACATCGTTACCGTCTCAGTGTGAGCTGAGGTGTAAAACAGTACCTCAGTGAGGAGATGGAGGAGTTTGTGGTTTATCTCCTCCCATGGGCTGTGTTTGTTGCCACATTCAATGTCGATCATGGGTGGGCTGATAATGACTTGTCGGAAGGGATGGTGTTTGAACAGAGCTGCCGAGAACAGGAGTGAGGGTTTCGACGTTAATGTCACCTGTCCCTGTGAGGGAGCCCTGCTGATCCCCTTCCCATCACGGGCAGAACCTCAGTCTCCTCTCCGTCCCTGTCACAGACAGAACCTCGGCCCCCTCACTCACTGTCACAGATACAACTACAGTCACCCACCCCAGCTCGTCATGGACAGAACCTCAGTCCCCACACCCGTACTCTCCTTTCCTGTCATAGACAGAACCTTGGCCCCCACCCCGTTATGGACAAATCCTCAGTCCCCACACCCGTAGTCTCCTTCCCTGTCACGTACAGAACCTCGACCCTCACCCCGTCATGGACAGAACCTCAGTCCCCACACCCTTATTCTCCTTCCCTGTCACAGACAGAACTTCGACCCTCACCCCGTCATGGACAGAACCTCAGTCCCCACACCCGTAGTCTCCTTCCCTGTCACGTACAGAACCTCGGCCCCCACCCCGTCATGGACAAATCCTCAGTCCCCACACCCGCACTCTCCTTCCCTGTCACGTACAGAACCTCGACCCTCACCCCGTCATGGACAAATCCTCAGTCCCCACACCCGCACTCTCCTTCCCTGTCACGTACAGAACCTCAGCCCCCACCCTGTCATGGACAAATCCTCAGTCCCCACACCCGCACTCTCCTTCCCTGTCACGTACAGAACCTCGGCCCTCACCCCGTTATGGACAGAACCTCAGTCCCCACACCCATAGTCTCCTTCCCTGTCACGTACAGAACCTCGGCCCCCACCCCGTCATGGACAAATCCTCAGTCCCCACACCCGCACTCTCCTTCCCTGTCACGTACAGAACCTCGGCCTCCACCCCGTTATGGACAGATCCTCAGTCCCCACACCCGCACTCTCCTTCCCTGTCACGTACAGAACCTCGGCCCCCACCCTGTCATGGACAGATCCTCAGTCCCCACACCCGCACTCTCCTTCCCTGTCACGTACAGAACCTCGACCCCCACCCCGTCATGGACAAATCCTCAGTCCCCACACCCGCACTCTCCTTCCCTGTCACGTACAGAACCTCGGCCCCCAACCCGTCATGGACAGAAGCTCAGTCCCCACACCCTTACTCTCCTTCCCTGTCACGTACAGAACCTCGACCCCCACGCCGTCATGGACAAATCCTCAGTCCCCACACCCGCACTCTCCTTCCCTGTCACGTACAGAACCTCGGCCCCCACCCTGTCATGGACAGAACCTCAGTCCCCACACCCGTACTCTCCTTCCCTGTCACGTACAGAACCACGGCCCCCACCCTGTCATGGACAGAACCTCGACCCCCACCCCGTCATGGACAGAAGCTCAGTCCCCACACCCTTACTCTCCTTCCCTGTTACGTACAGAACCTCAGCCCCCACCCTGTCATGGACAGAACCTCAGTCTCCACACCCGCAGTCTTTTCCCTGTCACGTACAGAACCTCGACCCCCACCCCGTCATGGACAGAAGCTCAGTCCCCACACCCGCACTCTCCTTCCCTGTCACAGACAGAACCTCAGCCCCCACCCCGTCATGGACAGAAGCTCAGTCCCCACACCCTTACTCTCCTTCCCTGTTACGTACAGAACCTCAGCCCCCACCCTGTCATGGACAGAACCTCAGTCCCCACACCCATACTCTCCTTCCCTGCCACGTACAGAACCTCAGCCCCCACCCTGTCATGGACAGAAGCTCAGTCCCCACACCCGCAGTCTTTTCCCTGTCACAGACAGAACCTCGACCCCCACCCTGTCATGGACAAATCCTCAGTCCCCACACCTGTAGTCTCCTTCCCTGTCACGTACAGAACCTCAGCCCCCACCCCGTCATGGACAGAAGCTCAGTCCCCACACCCTTACTCTCCTTCCCTGTTACGTACAGAACCTCAGCCCCCACCCTGTCATGGACAGAACCTCAGTCTCCACACCCGCAGTCTTTTCCCTGTCACGTACAGAACCTCGACCCCCACCCCGTCATGGACTGGAAGCAGGGAGGTTTCAACGCGAGTCTTTGATTGGAGTGCAGTGCAGAGGCAGTGTCAGCGTTCCCACCCAAGTCCGGAGCAGAGCTTTAAAAACCCATTCTCCAGAAAAGAGGGGTAACATCTGGAGGAGCTGTCATTGTTGGAGTGGTCTGAGTCAGAGAGGTAAGGCATTGGCTCAACAGGGTTTCAGCAAAAGCCAGATGCAAGGTAAGTAGATAAGTTCATTCCATATTTCCTGTTTAACTCTTGATAGAATAAGGGGTATGTCTGCAGGACGAGTGTTCTGTTCTGGGTGTCAGATGTGGGATTTCTGGGCGAGTCTACCAGCCACCCCGATGGCCACATCTGCACCAGCTGCATCGAGATGCAGCTTCTTCGAGACCGTGTTAAGGAACTGGAGCTGCAGCTCGATGACCTTTGGCTCGTTAGGGAAAGTGAAGAGATGATAGACAGGAGTTACAGGGAGGTAGTCACCCCAAGCTACAGGAGACAGATAAATGGGTGACTGTGGGGAGAGGGAGAGCTTCCCTAAGGCATTCCCCTTCAACAATATGTACACCATTCTGGGTACTGTTGGGAGGGTGCGACCTACCTGAGGGAAGCAACAACCGTGCTACTGGTGTTCACATCTGGAAACGTATTGTGCATTTACTTTGGAGTGTTGCTCCGAACACTTGTCTCCTAAAAGCTGTGAATCCCAGTCCAGACAATGCTGATTAAAATTCACTTGGGTGTCTGGTGGGGAGGTGAATCAGGAGGTGTGAATGTTGTATATAGTCTCAAAGAAAGCATTGTCCATAGGTAGTAAATATGGAGTTGTCCTTTGATGTTTGTCACATAAAATATGGAACCCCATGTTGGGCTAGCAGACCTTTTCGCTGAAAGCTTATGGATTAAATGGTTTTCTGGCTAAGTTTGCGGATGATACCAAGATGGGCGGAGGAGCAGGAAGTGTTGAAGAAATGGAAAGGTTGCAGAGAGACTTGGTCAGTTTAGGAGAGTGGGCCAAGAAATGACAGATGAGATACAATGTTGAGAAATGTACGGTTGTACATTTTGGAAGAAGAAGTAATTGGGCAGATTATTATTTAGATGGGGAGAAAATTCAAAAATCGGAAGTTCAAAGGGACTTGGGGGTCCTCGTGCTGGATACCCTAAATGTTAACCACCAGGTTGGATCGGCAGTAAGGAAAGCGAATGCTATGTTGGCATTCATTTCAAGAGGAATAGTGTATAAGAGTAAGAAGGTGTTGATGAGGCTCTTTGGGGCACTGGTGAGACCTCATTTGGAGTACTGTGTGCAGTTTTGGGCCCCCTATCTTAGAAAGGGATGTACTGATGTTGGAGAGAGTTCAGAGAAGATGTACGAGGATGATTCCTGGAATGCAGGGGCTAACATATGAGGAGCGTTTGTCAGCTCTTGGACTGTATTCATCAGAGTATAGAAGAATGAGAGGGGATCTCATAGAAACATTTCGAATGTTGAAAGGGTTGGACAGAGTAGATGTGGAAAGGCTGTTTCCCTTGGTGGGTGAGTCCAGGACAAGAGGCCACAGTCTTAGAATTAGAGGTTACCCATTTAAAACAGAGATGAGGAGAAATTTTTTTAGCCAGAGGGTTGTGGATTTGTGGAATTCGTTGCCACATACAGCTGTGGACGCCCGATCATTGAAGGTGTTTAAGGAGGAGATTGATAGGTATCTAATTAGCCAGGATATCAAGGGATCTGGGGAAAAAGAGGGAAATTGGAACTGGAATGGAGAATAGTTTAGCTCATGGTGGAGTGGCAGAGCAGACTCGATGGGCTGAATGGCCTACTTCTGCACCTTTGTCTGGTAACCTTGTGAAAGCATCTCCACATGATGCCTGCTGTATCTTGTTCTGTCGAAATAAAGAAGCTGCTTTGTGTCTCCCAGTAATTCTCTGTGGTGACTTCATTCACTCAACAACAGTATCCACTACGTTTTGTGGAAGTTTCCGGTCAAGAGCGTTGCTGCAATATTAGCGTTCATTTCAAGAGGACTAGAATATGGGTGAGAAGAAGTTTTAGTGGACTTCAGTGACTTCATCCAGTTCATCTGCGATACAGTTTACATCTCCTCTTCCCTTTTTTTTTGCCTTCTAAGGTGGCTAGGGTCCTGTCCGAGTCTGTGATCTACAGCTGTGCTCAGACTATGGTTCTTCACGGGTGGTGGGTTCTGGATCTCAGAAACCACTGAGCAGCCGGGCATTTCAGCATCTCCAGGCCTGGAAGCCACCTGCCTTCAGGGTGTGGAGCCAGTGGATAAGGCAATTATCACTATCTCTGTCTCTCTATTCATGTCTCGTCTGCTGGTTCTCAAGTTGGGGAACTCGTATAAAATGATGCTGTAGATAGTAACATCGAAACAGCGAGCTGTCGGTCTCCCCTCCTGCTATGGTAGGACCTTTCATAGTATCTCCCCCCCTTCCACTCCCCCCTTCCCCTCTCCCCCTTCCTCTCTCCCTTCCTCTCCCCCTTCCCTCTCCCCCTTCCTCTCCCCTCCTGCTATGGTAGGACCTTTCATAGCATCTCCCCTCTTCCTCTCCCCCATCCACTCTCCCCCCCTTCCTCTGCCCCCTTCCCCTCTCCTCCTTCCCCTCTCCCCTTCCCCTCTCCCCCTTCCCCTCTCCCCTTCCCCTCTCCCCCTTCCCCTCTCCCCCTTCCTCTCCCCCCTTCCTCTCCCCCTTCCTCTCCCCCTTCCTCTCCCCCCTTCCTCTCCCCCTTCCTCTCCCCCTTCTTCTCCCCACTTCCTCTCCCCCTTCCTCTCCCCCCTTCCTCTCCCCCTTCCTCTCCCCTTCCTCTCCCCTTCCTCTCCCCTTCCTCTCCCCCCTTCCTCTCCCCTTCCTCTCCCCCTTCCTCTCCCCCTTCCTCTCCCCTTCCTCTCCCCCTTCCTCTCCCCTTCCTCTCCCACTTCCTCTCCCCTTCCTCTCCCCCTTCCTCTCCCCTTCCTCTCCCCCTTCCTCTCCCCCCTCCTCTCCCCCTTCCTCTCCCCCTTCCTCTCCCCCCTTCCTCTCCCCTTCCTCTCCACCCCTTTCTCTCCCCCTTCCTCTCCCCCTTCCTCTCCCCCTTCCTCTCCCCCTTCCTCTTCCCCTTCCTCTCCCCCCTTTCTCCCTTCCTCTCCCCCTTCCTCTCCCCCTTCCTCTCCCCCTTCCTCTCCCCCTTCCTCTCACCCTTCCTCTCCCCTTCCTCTCCCCCTTCCTCTCCCCCCTTCCTCTCCCCTTCCTCTCCCCCTCCTCTCCCCCCTCTTCTCCCCCTCCTCTCCCCCTCCTCTCCCCCTTCCTCTCCCCCTTCCTCTCCCCCTTCCTCTCCCCCCTTCCTCTCCCCCTTCCTCTCCCCCCTCCTCTCCCCCCTTCCTCTCCCCCTTCCTCTCCCCCCTTCCTCTCCCCCTTCCTCTCCCCCCTTCCTCTCCCCCCTTCCTCCCCCCTTCCTCTCCCCCCTTCCTCTCCCCTTCCTCTCCCCCTTTCCTCTCCCCCTTCCTCTCCCCCTTCCTCTCCCCTTCCTCTCCCCTTCCTCTCCCCCCTTCCTCTCCCCTTCCTCTCCCCCTTCCTCTCTCCCCTTCCTCTCCCCCTTCCTCTCCCCCCTTCCTCTCCCCCTTCCTCTCCCCCTTCCTCTCCCCCCTTCCTCCCCCCCTTCCTCTCCCCCCTTCCTCTCCCCCCTTCCTCTCCCCCCTTCCTCTCCCCCTTCCTCTCCCCCTTCCTCTCTCCCCCCTTACTCTCTCTCCCCTTCCTCTCTCCCCCCTCCCCTTTCTCTCCCCCTCCCTCCACTTCTTTTCTCTTCCTTTCTCTCCCCCTTCTATTTCTCCCCTTTCTCTCTCCCCTTCTCCTTTTTATCTCTCCCCATCTTTCCTCTCTCTCCTTCTCTCCCGCTCCCTTTCTCTTTCCCCATTCTCTCCTCTCCCTGACTCTCTTCCTCCTCTCTCTCCTGCTCTCTTACTGCTCACTGACAAACCTTTTTGCCACCAGATCCATAGTTGCCCATCCACCATTCCCTTCCCAAAAAGCAGACACCTTCCTACTCCCTGTGTTTTCTCTCGTGTGGCCTCCCGCATTGCAGCCAATTCTCGGACCTCAGGCAAAACCTTCAAACAGTTATTCAGATCATTATCTCATTGCTGTTTGAGGGATCTTGCTGGATTTGAAATGCCTGCCTTCTACTGAAGGGAGAGGCAGTGGGTATTCTGATGCTGTGAAAGGTGCTATGGAAAGCCAGATAGAGAGAGAGGCTGTCTGAGATGCTGGTGTTGGGGTGGAGAGTAGTTTTTGAGGGGGAAGGGGTCTTTGGGGTTCTCTTGTTTTTGGCATGCATTCTTTGGGTTTGTTTTCTCTCTGTTTCCTGGATGTCTGTGAAGAGTAAGGATTTCAGGTTGTATACCGTGTACGTTCTCTGACATTTAAATTCAGCTATTGAAAAGCAAGGATGCAATGCTGAGACGATATATTGAACTGGTAAAGCATCAGTTGGGGTGTATGGGGTGTCTAGGGAGGGGTAGCACCTCTTGTGGGGGGCCTGCTGTGCCCTTTTTCAGGGCAGCTCGTCCACCTTTGGTCCCCACCTGGCGCTCAGCTCTCACCTGTGGCTCCAAGCAGTCGTAGCACACACAGCAGCCACACCCGGTAAACCGTCTTGGCAGACGGGCCAACCCAGGTTAAGGTAGCCGACGGGTCTTCGACCCTCAGTGAGGTAGGGGATCTGTCTGTCCCAGCGTGTGAAGTCTGGCCCCAGCGGATTGAGCGGAGGAGACCGATTAATGGTCCAACGGTCAAGAAGGCAGGCCAGCAGGCGTTGGTGGAGCGCTAAGAGCAGGACAGGGCACTTCGACGTCCTGGTCATCCAACGCAAGAGATGGTGTCCTCTTTAAACTCACCCGGCAGAAAGCAAAGGCAAACCGCTGCTGTGACCTGCCACGTACATGATTTCCCAATATGTCAGAGTGTTGTGGAGGGAAATCGTCCGCCAGCTGGAAATTCCAGATGTGACCTATGACGACGACGACGAAAGCCTCGGACTATTGAGAGCAGATAAATATTGAAAGGCGTAGATAGAGTGGACATCGAGAGGGTGCTTCCTCTAGTGGGGGAGTCTCAGACCAGAGAGCACAGCCGCAGAATAGAAGTATGTCCCCTTAGAATAGAGACGAGGAAATTCTTTATCCAGAGGGTGGTGAATCTGTGGAATTCATTGCCACCGACAGCTGTGGAGGCCAAGTCATTTGGATACATTTAAAACAGAATTTAATAGGGTTCCAGATATAAAGACCCAGTTGGGAGTGTGAGACAGAATAAGTGACGGGTACAGAGAAGTGGGGAGAGGGGGTATTGGGCTGGTGGGATTTCTCCCTACAGAGGTGAAGTGATCGGGACAGGATCCATTTACTCATCTAGTTATGAACTGTAAATCCCTGGTGAGAGGGAATAAACTGGCAGGAACAGAAATGCCAGAGGGTGAAGTGTAAATTAATTGAAATTACAGTTGTCAATACAATAATTTTACCACCTTCGTTAGTGTGTTCCTTCATAAATACTGATGTTGGAAATATGAACATTGAAGCATTCCAGTTCTCCCTGGGTTCAGCAGCAGCTGTGGACAGGGAACCAACGTCTCCCAAACACTGTTGGTTCGGTTTTGCTGTCACCTTGTGTCTCTCTCAGGTTGTTGGGGAATGAAACTGTTGTCTGAGGCTCTGAGGGACCCGTAGTGTAAAATACAGAAACTGGGGTAGTACCAGACTGTCAGTCTGTTGATCTTTGTGTGGGTAAAGTTCCAATAATGTCCCAGTTCTGTCCTGATGAACTCCTGCATCACTGTTCAAACCGTTATGTTTTTCTCTTCTGTTTCCTCTCGGTCCATCAGGTTGACAGCTGATCGTTCCACATCTCACATTAACGATTTCATCTCCGCTCTCGGTACAAAACATTCAATGACAGAGGTGGAGCTAGATCTGAGTTACAATGAACTGGGAGATTCAGGAGTGAAACTGTTGTCTGAGGCTCTGAGGAAGCTGAAGTGTAAAATACAGAGACTGATGTAAGTACCAGACTGTGGGGGAATGGGGAAGATCATCACTCCATCGATCTCCAATTGTCGATGCTGCTGCAGAGCCCCAGTAACAAGCTCTCACCTCGGGCTCCATCAGGTCCACTCACCTCCCCCTCTGCAAGGCTCAGAGTGTTTTCAGTGCAGCCTGTTCACCCCAGGTCACTGTGTGTGTTTGAGGTGGAATCAGCTCTCCTAACACACTACAGGGTCGATCTCTGTGAGATTAGAGTGGGGCTGTCTTTACCCATTTCCCTGTGGGGACTCAGACACAACAGGAAATTACTTTCACCGTGGGACTGACACCATCAGTCCCACATTGAAAGGTGTGACAGAACACGGACCCGGATAACAAAATGTTCAGGGTGAGATTGTAAATGAACAATGTTTCCCACGTTTCTGCTGTTGGTTCCGATGTGAGCTGAGTGTTTCTGGGGATCATGGTGGGGTGATGTCTGATGTTGGACATTGGTGTTATCAGTAATTGTGTTAACAAACACTGATCACGACTGAAAGTGGGATTAAATTTCTCATCTCTGTCTGATCCACAGTCTGGAGTCTGTTGGTCTCACAGCTGCTGGTGTTGTGGATCTCACCTCCGTTCTCAGCACAAACCGCTCATTGACTGAGTTGGACCTACGTGATAATAAACTGGGAGATTCAGGAGTGAAACTGGTATCCGAGGCTCTGAGAAACCCAAAGTGTAAATTACAGAAACTGTGGTAAGTACCAGACTCTGATGCATTGGGACAGATCATCACTCCATCAGAGTCCCCAGCCTGAATAACAGGCCCTCACCTCAGGCTCCATCAGATCCACTCACAAGCTCAGTGTTAAAGTTTATTGTCCAAGGTGTAAATGTTATGAAAATTACTTTTTGCAGAAACAGTACAGAACATCACAAACCTGTCAGACATTAATTACACAAATTTAAATTAACATTAAGTTTACATAAATTACACAATAAAGAAAAACAAACAAAACCACATTTTGACAGTTGAGGGAATCCAGTCTGGGATGGAATGAGGGACTTTCAGATCAGTTCAAGAATATGAGGCAGTGGGAAGAAGCTGTTGTTGAACCTTGGTATGTGGGTCTTCAGGCTCCTGTCCCTCCTGTCTGAGGGATTGGCCCAGATGTTGTGGGTTTCTGATGATACAACCAGTCAGAATGTTTTCCAGTGTCCATCTGTGGAACTTGCAATGCTCTGTAATGACGTGTTACTCATTTTCTAAGCCATTGGCTCACTTCCTTCATGTTTGCCTCTATGTTCTGGGCCCAGGAGAGATTCTCTGAGATGTTGTCACCCAGGAACTTGCTGCTGCTCACCCCTCCCTGAGGACTGGTGCTCGTTGGGGTGATAGGTGAATTGAAGGGGGTCCAGATCCTTCACCAATGCCTTTGAATGAAAAATCCTACGAAAGTTAATGGATTCAGTCCAGTATATCACGGATCAAGCCCTCAACTATTGAGTACATCTACGTGAATCGCTGTCATAAGAAAGCAGCATCCATCATCAAAGATCCTCACTGCCCAGGCCGAGCTCTTTTCTCACTGCTGCCATCAGGTAGAAGGTACAAGAGCCTCAGGCCACGTACCACCAGGTTCAAGAACAGTTACTACCCCACAAACATCAGGCTCTTGAACAAAAGAGAATAACTACACTCGTCTATTGAGATGTTCCCACAACCAATGATATTCCTTTCAGGAATCTTTATCTTCTTATTTCATTCTCTCGTTATCTTTTGCTATTTATTTATAGTTGCATTTGAAAATTTTGTTGTCTTCTATGCTCTATTTGATCTTTCATTGATGCTGTTATAATTACCATTCAATAGATTAGCTGAGTATGCCTGCAGGAAAAAGAATTTCGAGGTTGAGAATTACAGCGGGACATTGATAGGATGCAAAACTGGGCTGAGAAGTGACAGATGGAGTTCAACCCAGAGAAGTGTGTGGTGGTTTATTTTGGTAGGTCAGATATGATGACAGAATATACCATTAATGGCAAGTCTCTTGGCAGTGTGGAGGATCAGAGGGATCTTGGGGTCCAAGTCCACAGGACACTCAATGTTGCTACGCGGGTTGACTCAGTGGTTAAGAAGATGTACGGTGCATTGGACTTCATCAACCGTGGTATTGAGTTTAAGAGCTGAGAGGTAATGTTGCAGCTATATAGGACCCTGATCAGACCCCACTTGGAGTACTGTGCTCAGTTCTGGTCGCCTCACTACAGGAAGGATGTGGAAACCACAGAAAGGGTGCAGAGGAGATTTACAAGGATGTTGCCTGGATTGGGGAGCATGCCTTATGAGAATAGGTTGCGTGAACTCGGCCTTTTCTCCTTGGAGTGACGGAGGATGAGAGGTGACCTGATGGAGGTGTACAAGTTGATGAGAGGCATTGATCGTGTGGATAGTCAGAGGCTTTTTCCCAGGGCTGAATTTGCTAGCACAAGAGGGCATATTTTTAAGGTGCTTGGAAGTAGGTACAGAGGAAATGTCAGGGGTAGGTTTTTTTTAAACGCAGAGAGTGGTGAGTGCGTGGAATGGGCTGCCGGCGATGGTGGTGGAGGTGGAAACAATGGGGTATTTTAAGAGACTCCTGGATAGGTACATGGAGCTTAGAAAAATAGAGGGCTATGGGTAAGCCCAGGTAGTTCTAAGGTAGGGACGTGTTCAGCACAGCTTTGTGGGCCGAAGGGCCTGTATTGTGCTGTAGGTTTTCTATGTTTCTATGTTGTATGTGGTGACATATATGTACTCTGATAATAAAATTTACTTTGTACTTTGATTTGAGACCTGAAATACCCAGAGTGTTTTCAATGAAGCCTGTTCACCTCAGGCCAGATTGTCTGAGGCCTGGGCTTGAGGTGGAAACTACACTGGCCGTGTGTGTGTTGGGAGAGTGGGGCTCCCTTCACCCACATTCCCTGTGGTGACATGGAGACAATCGGACACTGTGATCTATCCTATTCTCTCCATGTGACCACAGGGAATGTGGGTGAAGGGAGCCCCACTCTCCCAACACACACACGGCCAGTGTAGTTTGCACCTCAAGCCCAGGCCTCAGACAAGTGGAGTGTGATCTGTGATATACAGTGTATCTGCAAGAGTGCAATGTTCCCCAGGTTTCTGCTGTTTGTTCCTGTGTGAACTGAGTGTTTCCAGAGTTCAAGGTACAGTGATGTTTATATTCACTGGTGTCAGATGCTGGATGTTGTTGTGGGGTTTAGTAAACACTGAGCAATTCCCTGGGATTAAATTTCTCATCTCTCTCTGATCCACAGTCTGGTGTCTATCGGTCTCACAGCTGCTGGTGTTGTGGATCTTGCGTCCGCTCTCAGTACAAACTGCTCACTGATGGACCTGGACCTGGGCGATAATGAACTGGGAGATTCGGGAGTGAAACTGTTGTCTGCGGCTCTGAGGAACCCAGAGTGTAAAATACAAAAACTGGTGTAAGTCCCAGACTGTGAGATGGTGTTTCTGGGTATTAACACTGTACACTGGGGCAGGTTTTCCATCAGGACAACAGCAGTTCCGTCTCACTGACCCGTGATCCTTCACACACGTCCAACAGCCATACTCTGTGTCTGGCTCACACCGACAGAACCTTCATCTGCTCTACAGACTGTGATGCCAATGGGCCCTGTGTCACCATAGTGAGGTGTACGTGGGTATCCAAAAGGGCAGTGGGCACTTCTTCAGGTTCCCCCAGTTCACAGGCTGGAAACCTGTGGCAGGGTAAAGCTGGCACAAGTCTGGTGATTCCTGTGGGATCTGTGGGCAGGGGCAGTGACTGGGGGAACAGTCAGTGACTCTTTTCACTGGAGTTCGTGCAGCCCTGTGGGTCTCACTGTTTTCAGCTGTGAGGGTGGGAATGTATTTTATTGTTCCCAGATCTTGTCATTCCCAAGTTTTACTGAGTGTTTGAGAGACTGACTTCATAACAATTTAAATTCCCTGATAGTACGGTCTCACCTGTTCAAGTCAAGTCAAGTCAAGTCACTTTTTATTGTCATTTCGACCATAACTGCTGGTACAGTACACAGTAAAGACAAGACAATGTTTTTCAGGACCATGATGCTACATGAACAATACAAAAACTACACTGAACTACGTAAAACAACACAAAAATTACACTAGACTACAGACCTACCCAGGGCTGCATAAAGTTCACAAAACAGTGCAGGCATTACAATAAATAATAAACAAGATAATATGCACAGTAGAGGGCAGTAGGTTGGTGGCAGTCCAGGCTCTGGGTATTGAGGAGTCTGATGGCTTGAGGGAAGAAACTGTTATAACATAGTCTGGTCGCGAGAGCCCGAATACTTCGGTGCCTTTTGCCAGATGGCAGGAGGGAGAAGAAACCCTACTGTCAGTTCAGCCAGACACAGAGGATCAGACTGTTACCATAGCTGAACATCCAGGAGTGTCCTAGTGGAAAGTTGTGGAGGGAACAGTGTGGATCCACAGCAGATGATGGGGAATTTGTGGTCAGCAGGAGATCTGTCAGTGTGATGAACAAGCTCTGGGAATCCCCTGATTCCTCTTATTTCTCTCATTTGCAGGCTCAGTTGGACTGGACTCACAGATTCTGGCATTGAGGATCTCGTCTCTGCTCTCACTACAAAACACTCACTGAGGGAATTGGAACTGGATTCAAACTACCTGACAGACCAATCTGTCTCTGTTTCCCGCCACCTTATACTGACCCACCCATGTCTCGAGCAGATTAAGTGAGTGTTTGTGGTAACGTCTCGTGTGATTAAATATCGGTGAGCCCCTTGGGTGAGATTTGTCTGGGAGTGTTGTTGAAATATAAATTTCTATCCCCTGTTACTAACATTGCTGTGTAATCTCAAACAGACGAAAGTTCTGGAAAATTAAAGCAACACAAAATGCTGAAGGAACTCAGCAGGTCTGGCTGCATTGATGGATAAGAGTAAACAGTTGAAGTTTCAGGTGAGATCCTTCTTCGAGGATTCCTGATGAAAGGTCTCAGCCCAGATCATTGACTTTTCCATAGATGCTGCCTGACCTGCTGTGTTCTTGCAGTGTTGTATACCCGACTGAGCAGACTGTGGGTCCTACATCCCTGTGCACTGGGGACAGATCAGCACGCAGTCCAGGTCTGATTCCCTCTGATCCAACATCTATGTTGTAATTACACCCAGTAACTGTACAGCCCTCCCCATCATTGAGCACGTCTCCCCGAAACGTTGTCGCAGGAAAGCAGCGTCTATCACCAGGGACCCCCACCCCCACCACCCAGGCCATGCTCTCTTCTTGCTGCTGCCATCAGGAAAAATGTACAGGAGCCTCAGGACTCACACCATCAGGTTCAGGAACAGTTATTACCCCTCAAACATCAGGAAGGAGGTACAGGAGCCTCAGGTCCCACACCATCAGGTCCAGGAACAGTTATTACCCCTCAAACATCAGGAAGGAGGTACAGGAGCCTCAGGACTCACACCATCAGGTTCAGGAACAGTTATTACCCCTCAAACATCAGGAAGGAGGTACAGGAGCCTCAGGACCCACACCAAAAGATTGAGGAACAGTTATTACCCCTCAACCATTAGGAAGGAGGTACAGGAGCCTCAGGACTCACACCAACAGGTTCAGGAACAGTTATTATCCCTCAAATATCAAGCAGAAGGTAGAGGAGCCTCAGGACCCACACCACCAGGTTCAGGAACAGTTATTACCACTCAATCATCAGGAAGGAGGTACAGGAGCCTCAGGACTCACACCACCTGGTTCAGGAACAGTTATTACCCCTCAACCATTAGGAAGGAGGTACGGGAGCCACAGGACTCACACCAACAGGTTCAGGAACAGTTATTACCCCTCAAATATCAAGCAGAAGGTACAGGAGCCTCAGGACTCACACCACCAAGTTCAGGAACAGTTATTACCCCTCAACCATCAGGATGGAGGTACAGGAGCAGTTTGTCAAAGACCACCTGAAATATTCAAGTGAATCTCCTGCTTCAAACTTCAAGGTAAACTTTATTATCAGAGTCCATGCACATCACCACATACAACCCTGAGATTCTTTTTCCTGCGGGCATACAAAGCCAATCTATAGAATAGTAACTGTAAACAGGATCAATGAAAGAGCAAGAGCAGAGAAGACATCAAGTTATGCAAATGTATATATAAGTAAAAAGCAATAAATAATCAGAGCATGAAATAACGAGATCAAGAGTCCTTAAACTGCGATCATCCATTCTGGGAACAGCAGAAATAGAATAGAAACCATAGAAACTACAGCACGGAAATGGGCCTTTTGGCCCTTCTTGGCTGTGCCGAACCATTTTCTGCCTAGTGCCACTGACCTGCACACGGACCATATCCCTCCATACATCTCCCATCTATGTATCTGTCCAATGTATTCTTAAATGTTAAAAAAGAACCCGTATTTACCACCTTGTCTGGCAGCTCATCCCATACTCCCACCACTCTCTGTGTGAAGAAGCCCCCCCCCTAATGTTCCCTTTAAACTTTTCCCCCCTCACCCTAAACCCATGTCCTCTGGTTTTTTTCTCTCCCCTTGCCTCAGTGGAAAAAGCCTGCTTGCATTCACTCTATCTATACCCATCATAATTTTATATACCTCTATCAAATCTCCCCTCATTCTTCTACGCTCCAGGGAATAAAGTCCTAACCTATTCAACCTTTCTCTGTAACTGAGTTTCTCAAGTCCCGGCAACATCCTTGTAAACCTTCTCTGCACTCTTTCAACCTTATTTATATCCTTCCTGTAATTTGGTGACCAAAACTGAACGCAATACTCCAGATTCGGCCTCACCAATGCCTTATACAACCTCATCATAACATTCCAGCTCTTATACTCAATACTTTTGAGTGAATTTTTTCTCTTTTGTTTCAGAGCTGATGATTGAAGGGTAGTAACTGTTCCTGAACTTGGTGGTGCACGTCCTGAGGCTCCTGTACCTTCAACCTCTTGTAGGATTTCCCACTCAAGGTCATTGATGTTCCTGAACCAGGTGGTACTGCAGTCTGTCAACACACTTACCACGACACATCTATAGAGGCAGTGAGAAAAGATCACCACCTGGGTGGTGAGGATCTTTTGATGATGGAAGCTGCTTTCCTATGATAGCGTTTCATATAGATGTGCTCAATAGTTGGGAGGGTTTTACCCGTGATGTACTGCGTGGAATCCACCACCGTTGGTAGGATTTCCCAGTCAAGGTCATTGATGTTCCTGTATCAGCCTGTCAACACATATCTATAGACGTTTGTCGAGGTTCTAGGTGTCGTGCTGAATCCCGAGGAAGTCGGGTCGCTGTGGTAGAGAAGGTGCTTGATCCCTCCTCAAAGCATTCTAAAGGATTCCTCAGGCGAGATTTCCCCTGAATGACACCAGGCTGACCCGCACTGGATCAGGTTCATCCTTCACAATAGACTCTACAATCTTAACAACCTGTGAGGTCTGGCTAACCAGCCTATCATTTTCTGTCTTTTGCCTTGCTCCCTTCTCAAACATGGTGTCACCGCCTGAAATAGTTAAATTACCACATGGGATATGTTCTGCCCCTTCCGGGATGCTTACTGTCCTCCTGCAGTTTGTGGCGCCCTTCTGTCCCACTTCAGTGTAAGCGGACAGGATTCCCTGCAGGTCAACAGCACCCGTGGAGAGAGAACTTATGAGTGAGAAGATCGGCTTTCTCTCTCCCTACTTTCTTCAAACGGTGGGAGGGACATTCGTCCAGGAAGATAAAAAACCAACATGTCCACAGCTTCCCCCAGCGTCTCCTGCAAATCCCGGGGTCTGCAGTTCCACAGCGTCTCCTGCAAATCCCGGGGTCTGCAGTTCCACAGCGTCTCCTGCAAATCCCGGGGTCTGCAGTTCCACAGCGTCTCCTGCAAATCCCGGGGTCTGCGTGTCCACAGGGTCTTCTGCAAATCCCGGGGTCTGCGTGTCCACGGCTTCCCCCAGCGTCTCCTGCAAATGCCGGGGTCTGCGTGTCCACAGGGTCTTCTGCAAATCCCGGGGTCTGCGTGTCCACAGCGTCTCCTGCAAATCCCGGGGTCTGCGTGTCCACAGCGTCTCCTGCAAATCCCGGGGTCTGCGTGTCCACAGGGTCTTCTGCAAATCCCGGGGTCTGAGTGTCCACAGGGTCTTCTGCAAATCCCGGGGTCTGCGTGTCCACAGCGTCTCCTGCAAATCCCGGGGTCTGCAGTTCCACAGCGTCTCCTGCAAATCCCGGGGTCTGCGTGTCCACAGCGTCTCCTGCAAATCCCGGGGTCTGCAGTTCCACAGCGTCTCCTGCAAATCCCGGGGTCTGCAGTTCCACAGCGTCTCCTGCAAATCCCGGGGTCTGCAGTTCCACAGCGTCTCCTGCAAATCCCGGGGTCTGCGTGTCCACAGGGTCTCCTGCAAATCCCGGGGTCTGCAGTTCCACAGCGTCTCCTGCAAATCCCGGGGTCTGCGTGTCCACAGCGTCTCCTGCAAATCCCGGGGTCTGAGTGTCCACAGGGTCTCCTGCAAATCCCGGGGTCTGCGTGTCCACAGCGTC
The DNA here is from genome assembly GCF_963921235.1 of Mobula hypostoma. NCBI lineage: Eukaryota > Metazoa > Chordata > Chondrichthyes > Myliobatiformes > Myliobatidae > Mobula > Mobula hypostoma. The sequence goes on along the minus strand of NC_086127.1, from coordinate 223,310 downwards.
TCCTGCAAATCCCGGGGTCTGCGTGTCCACAGGGTCTCCTGCAAATCCCGGGGTCTGCAGTTCTACAGCGTCTCCTGCAAATCCCGGGGTCTGAGTGTCCACAGGGTCTTCTGCAAATCCCGGGGTCTGCGTGTCCACCGCGTCTCCTGCAAATCCCGGGGTCTGCAGTTACACAGCGTCTCCTGCAAATCACGGGGTCTGCGTGTCCACAGCGTCTCCTGCAAATCCCGGGGTCTGAGTGTCCACAGGGTCTTCTGCAAATCCCGGGGTCTGCTTGTCCACAGCGTCTCCTGCAAATCCCGGGGTCTGCAGTTCCACAGCGTCTCCTGCAAATCCAGGGGTCTACGTGTCCACAGCGTCTCCTGCAAATCCCGGGGTCTGCAGTTCCACAGCGTCTCCTGCAAATCCCGGGGTCTGCGTGTCCACAGCGTCTCCTGCAAATCCCGGGTTCTGCGTGTCCACAGGGTCTCCTGCAAATCCCGGGGTCTGCGTGTCCACAGGGTCTCCTGCAAATCCCGGGGTCTGAGTGTCCACAGGGTCTTCTGCAAATCCCGGGGTCTGCGTGTCCACAGCTTCCCCCAGCGTCTCCTGCAAATCCCGGGGTCTGCATGTCCACAGCGTCTCCTGCAAATCCCGGCATCTGCGTGTCCACAGCGTCTCCTGCAAATCCCGGGGTCTGCAGTTCCACAGCGTCTCCTGCAAATCCCGGGGTCTGCGTGTCCACAGCATCTCCTGCAAATCCCGGGGTCTGCAGTTCCACAGTGTCTCCTGCAAATCCCGGGGTCTGCGTGTCCACAGGGTCTCCTGCAAATCCCGGGGTCTGAGTGTCCACAGGGTCTTCTGCAAATCCCGGGGTCTGCGTGTCAACAGCTTCCCCCAGCGTCTCCTGCAAATCCCGGGGTCTGCGTGTCCACAGCGTCTCCTGCAAATCCCGGCGTCTGCGTGTCCACAGCGTCTCCTGCAAATCCTGGGGTCTGCAGTTCCACAGCGTCTACTGCAAATCCCGGGGTCTGCGTGTCCACAGGGTCTCCTGCAAATCCCGGGGTCTGCAGTTCCACAGCGTCTCCTGCAAATCCCGGGGTCTGAGTGTCCACAGGGTCTTCTGCAAATCCCGGGGTCTGCGTGTCCACAGCGTCTCCTGCAAATCCTGGGGTCTGCAGTTCCACAGCGTCTCCTGCAAATCCCGGGGTCTGCGTGTCCACAGCGTCTCCTGCAAATCCCGGGGTCTGCGTGTCCACAGGGTCTCCTGCAAATCCCGGGGTCTGCAGTTCCACAGCGTCTCCTGCAAATCCCGGGGTCTGCGTGTCCACAGCGTCTCCTGCAAATCCCGGGGTCTGAGTGTCCACAGGGTCTTCTGCAAATCCCGGGGTCTGCGTGTCAACAGCTTCCCCCAGCGTCTCCTGCAAATCCCGGGGTCTGCGTGTCCACAGCTTCCCCCAGCGTCTCCTGCAAATCCCGGGGTCTGCGTGTCCACAGCGTCTCCTGCAAATCCCGGGGTCTGCAGTTCCACAGCGTCTCCTGCAAATCCCGGGGTCTGCGTGTCCACAGCTTCCCCCAGCGTCTCCTGCAAATCCCGGGGTCTGCGTGTCCACAGGGTCTTCTGCAAATCCCGGGGTCTGCGTGTCCACAGCGTCTCCTGCAAATCCCGGGGTCTGCGTGGCCACAGGGTCTCCTGCAAATCCCGGGGTCTGCGTGTCCACAGGGTCTCCTGCAAATCCCGGGGTCTGCGCGTCCACAGCGTCTCCTGCAAATCCCGGGGTCTGCGTGTCCACAGCGTCTCCTGCAAATCACGGGGTCTGCGTGTCCACAGGGTCTTCTGCAAATCCCGGGGTCTGCGTGTCCACAGCTTCCCCCAGCGTCTCCTGCAAATCCCGGTGTCTGCGTGTCCACAGGGTCTTCTGCAAATCCCGGGGTCTGCGTGTCCACAGGGTCTTCTGCAAATCCCGGGGTCTGCGTGTCCACAGGGTCTCCTGCAAATCCCGGGGTCTGCGTGTCCACAGGGTCTCCTGCAAATCCCGGGGTCTGCGTGTCCACAGCGTCTCCTGCAAATCCCGGGGTCTGCGTGTCCACAGCGTCTCCTGCAAATCACGGGGTCTGCGTGTCCACAGGGTCTTCTGCAAATCCCGGGGTCTGCGTGTCCACAGCTTCCCCCAGCGTCTCCTGCAAATCCCGGTGTCTGCGTGTCCACAGGGTCTTCTGCAAATCCCGGGGTCTGCGTGTCCACAGCGTCTCCTGCAAATCCCGGGGTCTGCGTGTCCACAGGGTCTTCTGCAAATCCCGGGGTCTGCGTGTCCACAGCTTCCCCCAGCGTCTCCTGGAAATCCCGGTGTCTGCGTGTCCACTGCGTCTCCTGCCAATCCCGGTGTCTGCGGGTTCATCGCCGTTCCGTCCTCATTTTCCTCTCACCGCCTCGTACAGTTTGCATTTGTGTTCCCCAACCAGCTCCGGGAGATATACTGTCTTAACATCGAGTCCAGCAGTCGGAGAGGGATTGATTGACCTCGTTCAGATCTGTTTTAATGTCTGACCCACTGACTACACGATAAATGTTATACGTCGGGCAGATGAAGAAGGAATTACACTGAAGTTGTTACCTCTTGCTCTGAATGTGAATGCTGTGTCAGGGAAGCGGCAGGGGCAGGGAATGAACCTGCCACTCCACGCGAAGGCGCCGGTCTGGATTTGCGGCTGCGGGAGGAGGCAGACCCGGCCCCTGTCTCCCAGCAGAAGATTATGAAGTCTGCATCTCCTCGTTGGGTTAACAGTGAGAGAACTCGACCCAATCCCCGATCCCCCCACCTCTGGCACAAAGATCTGCAAGACATCAGATCCGCTGCTGTCATTACATTAGATCTAATAAATATAACTGATATTAATAATAATAATATACTAATATAAATATAACTCTCTAATAAATATAACTTACCCAGATCTCACTTTTTTAGATATCTACAGATTAGAAACTTTTTAATTACTGTCTCTCCTAATTTTCCACACCCATATTCAGCATTTTCATTTGATGAAATTTGATCATTTCCAAACTTGTTTTATCTCTCTGTCCTGCTGGTTGAGAGGAATGGAGTCGTCAACACTAAGGTTTTCTTCTTTCCCATTTCTAAGTTGTTAGTACTGCCCAAGTCTTTTAGTTTAGTTGATTAATTCTGTTTTTTTTTGGGGGGGGGAATGGAGTTTTTTTTTAATTTTGTTTTTTTTTCTTTTTCATTTTTTTTCCCAGTTTTTTTTTGCTTTGTATTATCCGTTGTTAGTTTTATACGATTGGGAGCTTTGTTAATTTACACTATTTGGTCTTGCAATTACTTTTTTAAGTGTAACAATATATCTCCTACTATTTGTATTTATGGTATGTTTTTTTCTATGTTTTGAAATTAATAAAAAATTGAAAAAGAAAGATCTAGTGTGCAGGCCTAATTGGTCAGCAACACGTCACTCACACGGTCTCAACCAATAACAGGCGTGGATCTGATTGGGACAACCCAGTGAAACCCCCAGGTCCTGTCAGTCATTGCCCCACCCCGGTGGGTGGGGGAGGTAAAAGTGGGCAGAGTACCTGCCTATTACAGAATATACAGAGCCTCGTATATTCGGGCAGGAAAACCCAATCCCCACCCCACACACTTGGAGCGAGCTGATGTCTAATTCAGCCGTGACCCTCACTCACAAAAGCACGGAATTGAGTAATTTCTGGTTGAACTGTGAGGAACAAATTTAATCTAATATTGGGAACGCGGGGATGGACCAAATAGCGCCTGCGGGAGAGAAGGCCGCTCCCACTGGTGAACAGAGATGTCAGTGAACCCACACTATCCAATCGCTTTGATTCCCTGCCCTTTCCTCCATTACCGGGCTGTTGCTGTCCCAACGATGTTTGCTTGTTTCATTCGGGTTTGTTTAAAGTTTTCTTGATCCCTTCTCTGTGGTGTGTTGTTTGCCAGAGTCCCCTCCCCTTTGCAGTACAACAGTCGTGTTTAATATTCCCTTTTTCCTGGGTGGAGTTGCCCTCTGTTCAGCCGGCAATCCCTGCACTGCAGGAGTTCAGCGGCTCATGGAAAGTTAAAGAATTTTCAAACGGAAAGAGTTGGAAACATGGCCTCAAGACAGTACGTACAGAGTTTAGCCGAGGAGGCAGTTTGTTCCATTTGCCTTGATTTCTTCACCACTCCGGTAACACTGGACTGTGGACACAACTTCTGCCTCTCTTGTATCACACAGTGTTGGGAAAAGGAGGGGAGAAACTGCTGTCCGGAATGCAGAGAGGAGTTTGCTGACAGATCCCTTAGGGTCAATTGGGCCCTGGCAAGTCTTTCTGAGAAGGCTCAACAATTAAACCTGAATCAGAAAGAGACGCAGATGAGATCTCAGTGTGAGAAACATCAGGAGGAACTGAAGCTGTTTTGTGACACAGACAAGCAGCTGATCTGTCTGATTTGTAGAGACGCGAGAGAACACAAGTCTCACAACTTCATGCCCATTGAAGAAGCTGTTGAGATTTACAAGGTAAGTACAAGCAGTCTTTATCACCTGAATATTTACAGTATTCTTATTTTACTGACGTTTTCTTCTTGAATCCAATCCCAGTGTCAAGTTAAATCATTGTTTGAATCTCTGACAGAGAAGAAATCTGCCATCCAGGAGTTGGAACAGCGACAGAAACAGGAGATTTCTGGAGTGAGGGTGAGATCTGCTTCCAGTTTAACGGGTCTGTGTGGTTTAATTCTCTTTATTACAGGGTATAATCAACCATCACCTTTCACTTGACAGGAACAGTCACACACCGTGCAGGCCAACGTCACATCTGAATTTGCTAAAATACACCAGGTTCTGGCTGAGAGAGAGCAGCGCTTACTGAGCGATCTCAGGGCAGAGGAGGAGAAGATTCTGAACTCCATGGAGAAAAATCTTCAGGAGATTGAAGAGAATTTAGCCTCCGTTGAGGAGAAACTCTCCAAGTTACAGGAACAGATGAATGAGGAAGACAGTGTGATGTTTCTGAAGGTGAGGGTTTGTTGTTCAGTGAAAGCCCACAGTCTGTTCTGGATCAGACCTGCTCTTGTCACCACACTAATAGATCAAGGGTCTCTCTGGTCTTCCCCGGGATTGAGCTGCTGGGACCTGCATGCTGAGTTATTGATTACTTTGTGCAGCCGAAATGTAATATTCCCCTGAACCTCGCGTTACAATCCATTCGCCGTTCCTCGCAGTGAGAACATGGATGTTCAGTCCCAGTAAATTCAGATCTGTGTTTTATTTATTACAGGAGGAATTGTGTCAGGACAGCAGGTAGGACAGACCCTTTACTGAAACTCTGCACCGTTTGGTAAATGATAATAAAAATAAATAATAGTTCCAGTGACTTTATAACCCACTGTTTGATTTTACAGGGTTAGTGAGGAAACTCAGACATTGTCTGTAACAGAAGGTGTCATAACCATTGGAAAATTCAGGGACACAATACTGAGAGGGATGTTTGATGCCATGAAGCAAGGTAGAGTTTGTATCAATTTCTGTGTTCTGGTTTATTATAAAAGTGAAATTACATGGACTGAAGTGGTAATTGTTAAAGCGATCCTGTAGGTAGTGTTATTGTGAATATGATAATCAACTGGAGTGTGACTCTATCTCTCTATCTCCATCTCTTTCTTTGTCTCTACCTTCAATATCACTCTATTTCAGTCTTTCTCTATCACTCTGTCTCTTCATCCCTGTTATCTCTATCTGTCTCTGTCTTTCTCTCGCTGTTTCTCTGTGTCTATCTATGTGTATCTCAGTCTATGTCAATTTCTCTCTCTGTCTTTATCTGTTTTTCTATATCTTCCTGTGTCTGCCTCTGCATATCCCACTATTTTCATGTCTCTGTCTAACTCTCCCCCGTATCTCTCACTCTCTCTATCACCCCCTTCTTTCTCTCAATGTCACGCTATCAGCCCTTCCACGCAGCCTCCCACTCCACCCTCCCCACTCCCTCCCATCTCTGCCCGTTTCCCCCCCCATCTCCCCCCTCCCTCTCAGAGGTAGATAGAGACACAGAGGGGAGAGGGGAAGAGCGAGGTGAATCGTGTGTGTGTGTGTGTGTCTCTCTCTCTCCCTCACACACACTCACACTCTCTCTGTCTCAGATGTTGCCTGAACTGCTGAAGATTTCCAGCTCCTTTTGTTTTAGGACAGCTCTGTCCCTGTCCTCACACCCACCTCCCTCCTCCCCACAACCCTCAGGATCCCTCTAATTCTCTGCTTCTCCTTCCAGTCTATGAGACCCTCTTCATTGAGGTGTCGGAGGATCCGAATTGTGTGAGAGGGACTGAGACCCAGATGAGTTTCTCCGACCCCGAGAACAGGTTAAGACCATAAGACATTGGATTATCAGTTTGTTTTCTGTTCTGGGATCGAAGGGATTCACATCAGGAAGACATCACTGGGAAGTGAAGGTGGTGGGGAATCTGGGCTGGAGGGTGGGAGTATCCACAGAACCTGCACCCTCTCTGTAGCATGGTACGGTGTCACGAGAGTTAGTGTTGCTGCCTCTCAGCTCCGCAGACCAGAGTTCAATAACGGCCTTTGGTGTCCCTGTGGAGTTTGCACGCTCCTCCCGTGACAGTGTGAGTTTCCCCGGGTGATCCAGTTTTCTCCCTCGTTCCAGAGACCTGCAGGTCGAGCGGGTAATTGGAGGCTGTCGGTTCCCACTGGTGTGTAGGTTAGTGGTAAAAAGACCCAGATGGGCGTGTGAGACAGAATAAGTGGCAGGGATACAGGGAAGTGGGGAGAGGAGATATCTCCCTACAGAGGAATGTGATTGAGACAGGATCCATTTACAGGTTTCACCCGCCATCCGAAGGTAGAGCGTTGCTATGAAATGGTTCGTAAGCCGAAATATCGTAAAGCGAAGAAGCAATTACCATTTATTTATATGGGAAAAATTTCTGAGCGTTGGCAGACCCAAAAATAACCTACCAAATCATGCCAAATAACACACAAAACCTAAAATAACAGTAACATATAGTAAAAGCAGGAATAATAATATATATATATAAAGTAGAAATACTTTTCTACAGTCATTGCCGCCGCTGTTCTCTGTAGCGAAAATGCCACGCAAGCACTCTCGGCAGAAAATCTCACACAAGCACTGTCGGCAAAAACCTCTCTCCAGTAACCTTTAAGCTATGAGGCTGCCAAATCTACCAAATAACACGTAAAAATACACAGCCAATATAAAGTAGAAATAATGTATGTACACTGTAGTATCACTTACTGGAATTGGGAAAACAGCGCCGAGCACACTAATGATGGTGTGTCAGACTGAGTCATCGCAGGCTGGGTGGTTCAGTGGCCCCCACCCTCCAGGCCACCGAGCGATACATTGCCGCGAAGCATCCAGGGGTCCAGCGGTAGCTGGGAGGCACACAGCACATCTTTAAGAAAAAAGCCGAAATAAACATGCTAATTAATTAGGTGCCGCCTGACAGATAATTGTCGACCCAGATCAGTGCCGATTGCCGATTGCATTGCCTCTGATCTGGGCCGACATTTAGAAACATAGAAACATAGAAACATAGAAAATAGGTGCAGGAGTAGGCCATTCGGCCCTTCGAGCCTGCACCGCCATTTATTATGATCATGGCTGATCATCCAACTCAGAACCCAGCCTTCCCTCCATACCCCCTGACCCCTGTAGCCACAAGGGCCATATCTAACTTCCTTTTAAACATAGCTAATGAACTGGCCTCAACAGTTTGCTGTGGCAGAGAATTCCACAGATTCACCACTCTCTGTGTGAAGAAGTTTTTCCTAACCTCGGTCCTAAAAGGCTTCCCCTCTATCCTCAAACTGTGACCCCTCGTTCTAGACCTCCCCAACATCGGGAACAATCTTCCCGCATCTAGCGTGTTTACGTGTTGGGCAGCATCTAATTAATTAGCTTGTTTATTTTGGCTTTTTCCTTAAAGATGTGCTGTGTGCCTCCCGGCTACTGCTGCATTCGCCGTGAATTGGTATCTGTCTGCGGCCTGGGAGTTGGGGTGGTGGGACACTGGGGTGTCATCTCGTCGTCTGTTTCCATTAGAGCAGGCAGCTCATCTTCTCCTATGACTGCCCGCCTTGATGTTCGTCGTCTGCTGTGGCTGATGTGGAAGGCTTGCTTGACTGCTGAGCCTCACGTATTTTTCTATCATACAATTCTTTGTAAGCACTCAAACCATCCTGCAAATATCCCCTAAACGTACGTACCCTTTCAAAATTAAAGTCGTATTTTATCATTGCAGCGAAAATGTCACGCAGTTGCTTCACGTTCATTTCGCTACTGCTTTTGGTTTTGATTGTTATCCTTTCCTCTTCCAATTTGCATCAGCTCTTGGTAATGGGATGCCAAAACCTCTTCAACATCATCTTTGTCAGCTTCCACAGGCCAAACTCACGTTGTCCTTACTTCGTTCACCACGATCAAAACGCTGAATTATGTCTAGTTTTACACTAAGTGTAACACCCTTACGAGCTCTTTCAGGCTTTTCCAATACCTCAGAACTCATCTTGCAAACGGCTGCTCACAGGCACGTGTTAAAAGCAATGCCGTTCCGAATCCGGGGGAGAGCAGCTTCTCGGCGCGCGTGCTGCCTTTTATCGCGCGCTGATTTTTTTCGTAACAGTGAAAACACCTTCTGAAAGCATAAACGGTACTAATGTAGGTCTTTCGTAACAGTGAGGTTTCGTAAAGCGAACGTTCGAAAAGTGGGGACACCTGTACTCATCTAGTTATGAACTGTAAATCCTGGTGAGAGGGAATAAACTTGCTGGAACAGAAATGTCAGAGGGTGAAGTGTAAATTAATTGAAATTACCGTTGTCAATACAATAATTTTACCACCTTCATTAGTGTGTTCTCTTTAATAAATACTGATGTTGGAGATGTAAATGTTGAAGCGTTCTGGTTTTCCGTGGGTTCAACAGCAGCTGGGAACAGGGAACCCTGAGCTCCCGGATCCCCCGTCTCCCAAACACTGTTGTTTCAGTGTTGCTGTCACCCTGTGTCTCTCAGGTTGTTGTGGAAACAGCTCTGATGGAAGTGTGATCCCTGTTATGTCAGAGAGAGGGAAATTACTTCAGGGTCACTTTGGTAACAGTGTTTCTCACTCTGTGTTTAGTGAGGAGGGCAATGAACCTGGAGATTGAGGAATGAAACTGTTGTCTGAGACTCTGACGGACCCGGAGTGTAAAATATACAAACTGGGGTAAGTACCAGACTGTGAATCTGTTGATCTTTGTGTGAGTAAAGTTCCAATAATGTCCCAGTTCTGTCCTGATGAAGCCCTGCATCACTGTTCAAACCATTGATGGTCACCTGTGGAGATTTACACTGAATCTGTTTGTTTCTCTCTTCTGTTTCCTCTCGGTCCATCAGGTTGACAGCTAATAGTTCCACATCTGATTTTGAGCACTTCATCTCCACTCTCAGTACAAACCACTCACTGAGAGAGGTGGAGCTGGACCTGAGTTCCAATGAACTGGGGGATTCAGGAGTGAAACTGTTGTCTGAGGCTCTGAGGAAGATAAAGTGTAAAATACAGAGACTGATGTAAGTACCAGACTGTGAGTCTGTTGATCTTTGTGTGGGTAAAGTTCCAATAATGTCCCAGTTCTGTCCTGATGAACCCCTGCATCACTTTTCAAACCATTGATGTTGCCTGTGGAGATTTACATCAATTTTCTACGCTGCTGCACAACCCAAATAACAAGTCCTCACCTCGGGCACCATCTGCTCTGCAAGGGCCAGAGTGTTTTCAATGTAACCTGTTCACCTCAGGTCACAGTGTGTGATGATGCATCTCCTGCATTTCCCGCACTTCGGCCCTCACCCCATCCTCCCGCCACCACAACAGGGACAGAGTTCCCCTTGTCCTCACCTACCACCCCACCAGCCTCCAGATCCAGCACATTATCCTCCACAACTTCCGCCACCTTCAACAGGACCCCACCACTAAGCACATCTTTCCCTCTCCACCCCTCTCCGCTTTCCACAAGGATCGGTATCTCCGGGACTCCCTGGTCCACACATCCTTCCCACGGATCTCCCACCTGGCACTTATCCCTGTAAGCGTAAGTGCTACACCTGTCCCTACACCTCCTCTCTTGCCACCATTCAGGGCCCCAAACAGTCCTTCCAGGTGAGGCAACACTTCACTTGTGAGTCTGTTGGGGTCATCTATTGCATCCGGTGCTCTCGGTGCGGTCTCCTCCACATCGGTGAAACCCGACGCAGATTGGGGGACCGCTTCATCGAACATTTCGACTCTGTCCGCCACAACAGACAGTGTCTCCCGGTAGCCACCCACTTCAACTCTGCTTCCCATTCCCATTCAGATATGTCCATACATGGCCTCCTCTACTGCCATGATGAGGCTAAACTCAGGTTGGAGGAGCAACACCTCATATACTGTATAGGTAGTCTCCAGCCCCTTGGTATGAACATAGAATTCTCCAACTTCCAGTAATTCCCTCCCCCTCCCTTCCTCTATCCCTCTGTCACTCTGCCCCCTCCCCCAGCTGCCAATCACCGCCCTCATGCTTCCACCTCCATCTACTACCCATTGTGTTTTCCCCTATTCCTTCTTCACCTTTCCTGCCTATCACCTCCCTGCTTCCCCTCCCTCACCCCTTTATCTTTCCCCTTACTGGTTTTTCACCTGGAACCTACCAACCTTCTCCTTCCCACCCTCCCCCCACCTTCTTTATAGGGCCTCTGCCCCTTCTGTCTGCAGTCCTGACGAAGGGTTCCGGCCCGAAACGTTGACTCATCGTTTCCACAGATGCTGCCCGACCTGCTGAATTCCTCCAGCGTGTTGTGAGTTTCTGTATGCATGACTGCACAAGGAGATAAGCATCCTGAAACCCTAGCTGGCTACCTTCAAAAAGCAATATTGCTCAGCATTGAATAACAAAATTAGCACATCTGTTGATCATCAGCGGTTTCTTTCAGAAAAACAGGCTGCTATTGTTTAATGAAGTATTAACCCTTTTACATACTTTATCAAGTGGAGTCCCCTCCGAGGTTGGTTCTGTGGGTACAGAACGTCTGGACAGACGGAGAGAGAGTTGCACTGTGTGACAACCTGTCCAGAGGATGAGCTCTGGGACTAACATGAGGAATACAGGGATGTGCTGGGTTTTTCTGTGGAGTTGGGACAAGAGGAGGGGAAGCTGGGAGTGTGGAAGGTTACACTGCCTCCCTGTGATTCAATACAGAGCACAAGGTCCAGAGTGGTGGTGTACTGTGGAGTGGGGCTGGGATGTAGAGGGTGAACACAAATATACAATGTCCTCTGCGATCTGCCGTTGTTTTGGGGCGATTTGAGTGTTTCCAGTTCAGAAGGTGCAGTGATGTTTATACTGACTAGTGTCTGATGCTGGACATTGGTGTTATCAGTAATTGTGGGGTTAATAAACACTGAGCATTACTGTGGGTATCGGTGAAAGTGGGATTAATAAATTCTGTGATTAAACTTCTCATCTCTCTCTGATCCACAGTCTGGAGTCTGTCGGTCTCAGAGCTGCTGGTGTTGTGGATCTCGCCTCTGCTCTCAGTACAAACCGCTCACTGACAGAGCTGTTCCTGACTGAGAATGAACTGGGAGATTCAGGAGTCAAACTGGTGTCTGAGGCTCTGAGGAACCCAGCGTGTAAAATACAGAAACTGAGGTAAGTACCAGACTGGGGGATTGGCACAGATCATCACTCCATTGATCTCCACAGCCCAAATAACAGGCCCTCACCTCGGGCTCTGTCGGGTGCACTCACAAGTTCAGTGTTAAACTTTATTGTTCTGGGCAAATCTAACCAGGGTGTAAGTGTTGTGAAAATCAGCACATGGTTCTCAGGTGTACCGGTGTTGATGCTGAGTGAAGACGCAGTTACAGAGGCCACAATTGGACATAAAAGGTCAGTTTTAGAGGGAGTGATGGTGTTCAATGCTGAACTGCAGTCACTGAATGTACATTTCCAGTCGTCCCAGTGAACCAGAACAGAGCGGAGAGCCGATGAGATGGCATCGGGAGGGGAGGAGAAGATGGCGACGCGACGCAGCGCACACGGCCGCTCCAAAATGTTATCGGTATTTGTTAAATAGGGTACTGTGCACAATCCTGGTTTGATGGAGACAGACGTGTGAAGCACGGAGGAACATCTGGAGAAACTTCTGAAATGCCTGCTTCCCTGCCGCTGCTACTGTGCGATGGAGAATCTCCGGAGGGGAAGGCCCCAAATCCTCAGCTTTGCCTATTGCCTGTTGCCGGGGCCGGGGTCGAAGCGCTCGGCAGAGACGGTGCTCGGTGTCAGAGGGCTGGTCGGATGCTCGAAGTTTTCGGATGGACTCAGGAGTCGGACTGTGGTCGGGTGCTTCCAGGGTGCTGCATCGGCAAGTTTGCAGCGCTGGAGGTTCATGGCAGGGAGAGTTTTTCTTCCTTCTACCATCTGCGTGAAATGATGGGACTTTCAAGAGACTTTGAGACTTATTTTTTACTGTGCCCATGGTTCGTTCTTTATCAAATTACGGTATTACTTTGTTCTGTTGTAACTATATGTTATAATTATGTGGTTTTTTTCAGTTTTTTTAGTCTTGGTTTGTCTTGTGTTTCTATGATATCATTCTGGAGGAACATTGTATCATTTCTTAATGCATGCATTACTAAATGACAATAAAAGAGGACTGTGTGTCCTCATAATCTAATCTAAACTATTGTTCACTAGTCCTGGTGATAGGGAAATGAGGGGCGTCCAGTTCCTTTCTGAGGCAGGAGTAGTTTTAATCCTTTGACAACAGTCGGAGTGTTTTCATGCAGTCTGTTCACCTCAGGTCACAGTGTGTGTCTGAGGTGAAACCACTCTTCTTACACACTACAGAGCTGTAAATGTGGAAGGAGAGTTAATATGCCTTTGCCTGGTTCCCTGGGGGACATGGACACAACAGAAAATTACTGACCAGTTGGACACCAGCAGTCACACAGAGACACATGTTTGGGAACACAGACCTGGACAACGTTGGTCTGGGACTAATGTGAGGAACACAGAGATTTGCCAGGATTTTCTGTGGAGACGAGACAAGGGGACGGGAGGCTGAGAGTGTGGGAGGTGACACTGCCTCACTGTGATTCAGTACAGAGCACAAGGTCCAGAGTGGTGGTGTATTGTGGAGTGGGGCCGGGATGAAGAGGGCGAACACAAATATACAATGTCCCCTGGGTTCTGCCATTTGTTCTGGGGAGATTTGAGTGTTTCCAGTTCGGAAGGAGCAGTGATGTTTATACTGACTGGTGTCTGATGCTGGATATTGGTGTTATCAGTAGTTGTGGGGTTAATAAACTCTGAGCATTACTGTGGGTATTGGTGAAAGTGGGATTAATAAACCCTGGGATTAAACATCTCATCTCTCTCTGATCCACAGTCTAGATTCTGTCGACATCACAGCTGCTGGTGTTGTGGATCTCACCTCTGCTCTCAGTACAAACCGCTCACTGACAGAGCTAGACCTGGCTTATAATGAACTGGGAGATTCAGGAATGAAACGCTTGTCTAAGGCTCTGAGGAAAAGGGATTGTAAAATACAGAAAATCCGGTAAGTACTAGACTGCAAACAAGAGAAAATCTGCAGATGCTGGAGATCTAAACAACACACACAAAATGCTGGAGGAACTCAGCAGGCCAGGCAGCAACTATGGAAAAGAGTGAACATTTGACATTTCAGGCTGAAAGCCTTTGATAGGACTGGAGAAAAAAAAGCTGAGGAGTAGATTTAAAAGGTGGAGGGAGGGGAGAGAGAAACGCAAGGTGACAGGTGAAACTTGGAGGGGGAGGGATGAAGTAATGAGCTGGGAAGTTGACTGGTGAAAGAGACAGAAGGTCATGGAAGAAAGAAAAGGGAGATAAGAGCACCAGGGAGAGGAGATAGGCAGGTAAGGAGAGAAGGTGAGAGAGGGAAAGGGGGATGGGAAACGATGAAGGAGGGGGGGCATTACTGGAAGTTCGAGAAATCGATGTTCATACCATCAGGTTGGAGGCCACCCAAACGGATTGTAAGGTGATATTCATACTGTTGTTCCTCCAGCCTGATGGCATGAGCATCGATTTCTCAAACTTCCAGTAATGCCCCCCACCCGCCCCTTTCACCATTCACCATCCCCTTTTCTCTTTCTCACCTTATCTCCTTGCTCACCCATCACCTCCCTCTCATGCTCCTCCGCCCTTTTCTTTCTCCCACGGCCTTCTGTCCTCTCCTATCAGATTCCCCCTTCTCCAGCCCTGTATCTCCTTCACCCATCAACTTCCCAGCTCTTAACTTAATCCATCCTCGCCCACTCCCAGTTTCACCTATCAGCTGGTGTTTATCTCTCCCCTCTCCCACCTTTTAAATCGATCCCTCAGCTATTATCTCCAGTCCTGCCGAAGGGTCTCGGCCCAAACGGTCAACTGTACTCTTTTCCATAGATGCTGCCTGTCCTGCTGAGATCCTGCAGCATTTTGTGTGTATAAGTACCAGGCTGTGATGCATTGGGACAGATCATCACTCTGTCGATATCCACAACCCTAATAACAGGCCCTCAGCTCGGGCTCCATCGGGTCCACTTGCAAGTTCAGTTTTAAACTATATTGTCAGGGGAAAATGTAACCAGGGTGTAAATGTTATGAAAACCAGCTTTTTGTAGCAATAGTACAAAAGATTACAAACATCTCAGACATTAATTACACAAACTTAAATTGACATTAGTTGTACATAAATTACACAATAAAGGAAAACAAACATAACCACATTGGTGCAAGTTAAGTGAAGTTAGTCTGAGATAGTAAGCAAAATTTATGTTCTTCCTGTGTGCCCATGAGAAGAAACATAGAAAACCTACAGCACAATATAGGCCCCTCGGCGCTAAAAGCTGTGCCAAACATGTCCTTACCTTAGAAATTACCTAGGCTTACCCGTAGCCCTCTGTTTTTCTAAGCTCCATGTACCTATCCAGGAGTCTCTTAAATGACCCCATCGTTTCCACCTCCACCACCATCGCCGGCAGCCCATTCCACGCACTCACCACTCTCTGCATAAAAAACTTACCCCTGACATTTCCTCTGTACCTCCTTCCAAGCACATAAACCTGTATCCTCTTGTGGCAACCATTTCAGCCATGGGAAAAAGCCTCTGATTATTCACACAATCAATGCCTCTCATCATCTTGTGCACCTCTGTCAGGTCACCTCTCATCCTCCGTCGCTCCAAGGAGAAAAGGCCGAGTTCACTCAACCTATTCTCATAAGACATGCTCCCCAATCCAGGCAACATCCTTATAAATCTCCTCTGCACCCATTCTATGGTTTCCTTTTCTTTTTAAATCTTTTTATTAATTTTTCAAAATTATAAACTCAGTAACAAAGTTGGTACAAAGAGATTGGAAAAATGTTTATCAGCATATATAAAATGAATTTTAAGTAACATAAATATAAAACACTTCCAAACTCATACTGAGATTAAACATTAAAAAAGAAATAAAAAGAAAAAAAATATATAAACAAAAAAAAAACCCGAAAAGAAAAAGATCCAAGAAAAAAAACAAAACAGGGCTAGACCAACAGCTTGTATCGGACACATTCAATAATGTCGTTAACTCTGCTCCTCTCATCATATAAGTTAAGTTTAGAAAAAAGATTCAGAAAGGTCAGATTACATCATATGAAAATGTTGCATAAAAGGTTTCCAAGTTTCTTCAAATTTAACTGAAGGGTCAAAAATATCACTTCTAATTTTTTCTAAATTTAAACTTAATATGGTTTGAGAAAACCATTGGAATGTAGTTGGAGGATTAGTTTCCTTGCAGTTCAACAAAATAGATCTTCTTGCCATTAAAGTAACAAAAGCTATCATTCGACAGGCTGAATAAGACAAAGATCTATGTTCTACCATTGGCAATCCAAAGATTGCTGTAAAAGGATGGGGTTTTAAATCGAAGCATAGAACTGTTGAAATAATATTAAAAATGTCTTTCCAATATTTTTCCAAAAGAGGACAGGACCAAAACATATGAGTTAAAGAAGTCACTTCAGAGTGACATCTATCACAAGTAGGGTTTATATGGGAATAAAAACGTGCTAGTTTATCTTTGGACATATGAGCTCTGTGTACTACTTTAAATTGTATTAATATGTGTTTAGCACATATAGAAGAAGTACTAACTAAATGAAAAATTTTACCCCATTTCTCTGTAGGTAGGGAAAGTTGAAGTTCCCTTTCCCATTCATTTTTAATTTTATCAGATATATCTGGCCGTAATTTCATTATCGTATCACAAATTATTGCTATTAATCCCTTCTGCAAAGGATTAAAACCTAAAATTTTATCAAGAGTGCCAGAAGGATTGGAAGTCAGAAAGGTAGGCAACGTAATATATAAAAAATTTCTTATTTGTAAGTATCTAATAAAATTGGGATCTAGGCAAACCAAATTTCTCAGAAAACTGCTCAAAAGTCATAAAGCAGTTATCCAAAAACAAATCACGAAAACATATTATGCCTTTCGTTTTCCATATCAAAAAGGCTTGGTCCATTACCGAAGGTTGGAAAAAAAAGATTAGATATAATAGGACTTGATAATATAAATTCATTCAGGCCAAAAAATTTACGAAATTGAAACCATATTCGCAATGTATGTTTAACTGTAGGGTTGAAAATTTGTTTATTCAATTTAGATAGTGCAAAAGGCAATGAAGTTCCTGAAATGGAGGCTAAAGAAAACCCTTGTACAGAATGGCCTTCAAGGTTTACCCAATGTGGGCTTGGAGTTATATTCCAATCTTGTGTCCAAAATATTAAGTATCGGATATTAATTGCCCAATAGTAAAATCTTAGGACAGGCAATGCCAAACCACCCTCTTTCTTAGATTTCTGTAAGTACATTTTACTTAATCTGGGATTTCTATTTTGCCATATATAAGAAAAAATTTTAGAGTCAATAATATCAAAAAAAGATTTAGGAATAAAAATCGGTATCGCTTGAAATAAATATAAAAATTTGGGTAAAATAATCATTTTAAAAACATTAATATGGCCAATCAATGATAGAGACAAAGGGGACCATTTAGTAATCAGTTGTTTAACCTGATTAATTAATGGTAAAAGGTTGAAATTGAATAGATCCTTATGTCTCTTAGTAACTTTAGCTCCCAAATAAGTAAAATAATCAGTAATCAGTCTAAATGGAGAATTTCTATAAATGGGAACCTGCATATTTAATGGGAAGAGTTCACTCTTACTTAGGTTCAGTTTATAACCAGAAAAGCTACTAAACTGAGCAAGCAAAGTTAATACTGCCGGAATAGATTTTCCTGGGTTAGAAATATATAATAGTAGATCATCTGCATTTAATGATAATTTATGAGTCTCATTTCCACGAGTAATACCAAATATATTAGGGGAGCCACGAATGGCAATAGCTAACGGTTCCAAAGCAATATCAAATAGTAATGGACTAAGAGGGTAACCCTGCCTAGTACCACGGAATAAATGAAAGAAAGGGGATCTTTGGTTGTTAGTAAATACCGAGGCCAAAGGGGTAAAATATATCAGTTTAATCCAGGAAATGAATATCGGACTAAAATTAAATTTCTCAAGGGTATTAAATAAATATACCCATTCAACTCTATCAAAAGCTTTTTCAGCATCCAATGAAATGACACATTCTGGAATTTTGGGTGAAGGTGTATAAACGATATTCATTAATCTCCTAATATTAAAAAAAGAGTAACGAATTTTAATAAATCCAGTTTGATCAGCAGAAATAATTTGAGGTAATACATTCTCCAATCTCGTTGCCAATATTTTAGAAAAAATCTTAGAATCAACATTCAGCAGAGATATAGGTCTATAAGATGCACATTCAGTAGGATCCTTATCTTTTTTAAGAATTAGGGAAATAGAAGCTCGATAGAAAGATTGTGGTAATTTACCCATTGAAACTGCATCCCTAAAAACGCTACATAGCCAAGGAGTTAGTGTAGTTGAGAAAAATTTAAAAAATTCTACTGTAAATCCATCTGGACCAGGTGCTTTACCTGAATTCATTGAAAAAATAGCATTCTTTATTTCCTCTACAGTCATAGGTACATCTAGTTTTGAACGTTCATTAGATGATAATTTTGGAATATTGAATTTCTTAAAAAATTCATGCGTTGTAGTGGAGTCATCAGGAAATTCTGATTGATAAAGAGAGGTATAAAATTCTTGAAAGGATTTATTAATCTCGTCATGGTCAACTGTCAAAGTTCCATCTTGTTTACGAATTTTAAGAATCTGTTGTTTAACCGAGGCCGATTTCAATTGATTAGCTAAAAGTTTCCCAGTTTTATCACCATGTATATAAAATTGACTCTTAGTTTTGATTAATTGACTTTCAATTGAAGATGATAATAAAAGGTTATGTTCCATCTGAAGTTCAACTCTCTGTTTATAAAGTTCTTGATTAGGAGCTATAGAATATTTCTTATCAACTTCTTTAATCTTGTCAACCAGTTTAAGTATTTCCTTATTAGTTCGCTATTTTAGTCCAGCAGTGTATGAAATAATTTGTCCATGAATATATGCTTTAAAAGTATCCCAGAGGATCCCACTGGAAATATCATCCGTGGAATTCGTTGTAAAGAAAAACTTAATCTGTTCATCAATAAACCTAACAAAATCTGAATCTTAAAGCAAAGAGATATTAAATCTCCATTGTCTAGAATTAGTAGATATATCCCTTAAGTTAATAAATAATTTCAACGGTGCATGGTCAGAAACAGCAATAGAATCATATTCGCAACTCGTAACAAAAGGAATTAATCGAGAGTCAATAAGAAAGTAGTCAACTCTTGAATAATGCTGATGTACATGTGAAAAAAAAGAGAACCCTTTGTCATTCAGATGCAAGAATCTCCAAATTTCTGAGATTCCAGAGTCAATCATAAAAGAGTTAATAAGGATAGCCGATTTATTCGGAAGTGCTCGATTAAACTTGGATCTATCTATCAAAGGGTTTAAACAACAATTAAAATCACCACCCATAATCAGCATATAGTCATTTAAGTTGGGAAGAGATGTGAGGAGATTCTTGAAAAAAATCAGGACAGTCAACATTTGGGGCATAAACATTGAGCATGGCAACTTTTTTGTTAAATAGCAAGCCAGTAATCAATAAAAATCTGCCATTAGGATCTGAAATCATCTCATAGTGCATAAATGAAATTGACAAATCTATAAATATAGAAACGCCTTTTACTTTAGCTTGTGAATTCGCATGATACTGTTGGTCCTTCCAGAATCTAAAGAAACATTGATTATCCTCTTTCCGGACATGGGTTTCTTGTACAAAAATAATATGAGCATTCATCCTGTGGAATACTTTAAAAATTTTCTTCCGTTTAACCGGGTGGTTTAAACCATTTGTATTCCAAGAAACTAAATTAATAGTCTTATCCATCATAAGGAGCGCAAGTGTAAAGTATGTAAAGGGTTAACCAGAGTAGAGACTCATGACCCCGGAAGAGGAAAAATGGTCCAAAGAGGAACCAGAAGTTACGACATTTCAGACATTTGGTAGTTTCTGGTCAGCCCGTTTAAAAAGATAAAATGAAAAAGGAATAAAAGGAAAAATACCCCCCACCTCCCACAAAACCCCAGAAAAAAGCCAGACAGTGGCCAATGCTAAATCTAAGACTAAACCTACCCCCATCTTTCTGGAGGGCGACCCAACAGAAATATGTTTATCAAGAAAAACACCACCCTTATGGAAAAAAGTAAAATCTAACTGTAACAAGAAAAAAAAATCTAAAGTGATTAAAAGCATTGAATAGTTCCTTGCTACTCATATTTCAAAGAACATCAAACATTAAATCATATTACTATATTAATTTTTCAAATATAAATGATCAGAAATGATGTAAGAAACAGCAAGGATTTTGGGGAGAAGAAAAAAACAATCCCCCATTTTAAAATATAATACTTTAGTAACATTTCGAAAAGAAAACAATCATTAAACTTATAACTAAATAACTACCCAAAGGTATTAAGAGTAAGATATGCAGGATCACTAACAGAAAAGCTTAATGTCGTTTAACTATATAAAACGAACCTACACTGCCAGATCGAGAAAACAAAACTTCGAACTAAACAATCAGAGACGAGAGAAAAAACCAAATCATACATTGATTAATCCTCCATAAAGGGAGGCAGATCATCGAGAAAACTTTGGACTTCCGACTGCACGAGTTATCCGGCAAAACCACTCTCAGACGGGCTGGAAACAGTAGCGCTATTTTATAACCCTGACGATAAAGTTCTGCCATCTGAGGTTTAAAAGCCATCCGTTTTTTCAGTATGTCTTGGGTGTAGTCTTCAACAATTCT
Source organism: Mobula hypostoma (assembly GCF_963921235.1). Lineage (NCBI taxonomy): Eukaryota > Metazoa > Chordata > Chondrichthyes > Myliobatiformes > Myliobatidae > Mobula > Mobula hypostoma. Next base: position 202,897 of record NC_086127.1, on the reverse strand, counting down.
GAACTTGAAATCTTGAAATTCGATCATACCTTTCTTCTGAGCCGCTCGGATAACTCGTTCTTTCTCGTGGACATAATGAAACCGAATAATGATCGGTCTCGGTTTGGCCGATTTCTCCGGATTAAAACGGAATGAGCGATGAGCACGATCTAATATCGGTGGTTCTTCCAATATGTCAGAGCCAAACGCATCCATTAACAATTTAGAAAAATATTTAGTAGGATCTCCCTTCTCCACATCCTCAGGGAAACCAATTAAGCGCAAATTCTGTCGTCGGGAACGATTCTGAAGATCGATAGTCTTAGCTTGATAGCGTTCCAATTGCTGAGTTACCGAAGTTAAGCTTTTCTCGAGCGCTTCAATTCTTTTTTCTCTTTTACGGCCATCTTCGTCTGACTCCGAAATCCTGACTTGATGTTGGTCGATTTCACGTCTGAATGTTCTTGATTCTTCTTTCCTCAAATTCAACGCTTCTTCAATGGCGGTGAGTCTTCGATTTACTGTATCTTCTAAAAGTTTCTTCATTAGTTCCATAATTACCGGAGTTTCCTTCGAAGTTCCAGGATCACCATTCTTTTTTCCGTTCCCGGCGGAACCTTTCCCTTCCTTGGCTTCTCGTGCTCTGGTATTCATTTTCAGTAAGTAAAAGTCGTAGTTCAATAATATAGATCCTTTAGTGTAGGTATAGATCAGGTAAGAAAGAGTGGTTACATGTAAAAAAGTAAAGGGTACGGAGCAACGCCCAAAAGCAGCTCACTCCATGAGTCCCCTGCTGGAAAGCCCTCTATGGTTTCCACATCCTTCCTGTAGTGAGGCGACCAGAACTGAGCACAGTACTCCCAGTGGGGTCTGACCAGGGTCTGATATAGCTGCAACCTTACTTCTTGGCTCTTAAACTCAATCACGGTTGATGAAGGCCGATGCACGTATGGTTTCTGAACCACAGAGTCAACCTGTGCAGCAGCTTTGAGTGTCTTATGGACTCGGACCCCAAGATCCCTCTGATCCTCCACACTGCCAAGAGTCTTAACATTAGTGCTGTATTCTACCATCATATTTGACCTATCAAAATGAACCACCTCATACTTGTCTGGGTTGAACTCCATCTGCCACCTCTCAGCCCAGTTTTGCATCCTATCAATGTCCCGTTGTAACCTCTGACAGCCCTCCACACCGTCCACAACACCCCCAACCTTTGTGTCAGGAGCAAATTTACTAACCCATCCCTCCACTTCCTCATCCAGGTCATTTATAAAAATCACGGAGATTAGGGGTTGCAGAACAGATTCCTGAGATACATCACTGGTTGCCAACCTCCATGACCCGTCTACAACCACTCTTTGTCTTCTGTGGGCAAAACAGTTCATTTTTTTGTAAATTTTTAGTTGAAATTCATCATCAAACAAACATTTCCATAAGATGTATTTCAGATACTGTACATATATATCATATAATCATATTTGTCACAAATCTCCACATAATATTTATCTGAGGTATACACTTATAGAAAGGAGAGGAAAGAAAGAACAATTGAAAGAAGGAAACTATGTACAAAGTAGGGAGTGATCTTTATTTTTACAACATATTCATTGACTTGTGAGAATAAAATCAGGCCTATGAGGTGTTATGTAGTTAAACCATTTTTCCCAGAATGAATAACATTGTTCCAACTTATGATTACAGATGAGGTTATCTTCTCCATTTTGTAAATGCCCATTGTAATTTCCATCCATACATTTAAAGTTGGGCTCTCCTGTGATAACCATTTCCTGGTAAGGGTCTTTTTACCAGCCACCAGCAGTACATTCATTAAATATTTATCTCTTTTCAACCATTGCAACCAGGTATAAACCCAAAATATATGGTCTTACTCTCTTAGGGTATTTCACATTTCAAGATGTCTTGTAGGGCATTATGTATCCCACTCCGGTAGTTTTTGATAATGGGGCATTCCCAGAAAATATGATAACGGTTTGCATTTTAATTTCCACAGTTTCTCCAGCAAACAGCGGGGTTACTATCATAATGGGATTTCTGAGAGGGTGTAATAAAATATCTTATCAAGTTTTTCCACCTGAACTCCCTCCATTTCTGTGAACTGGTAAACTTCCATTGATACCTCCATATTATTGTCAGTTCTTCCTCAGATATTATTATTCCTCTTTCCTTCTCCCGTTTTGTTTTAATGTATGAAGTTGAATGTGTTTTAAGATTTGACAAACCCTAATACACGCTTGAAATGATTTTACTGCCATTGTCTGAATTGTATGCTTTTCTAAGTAGCTCTATCAGACATGTACTTGCCTTGGTTATATTTTTAACCATACTATTAACATACTGTCACATCTGTAAATACCGGTAAAAGTTTTGTTTTTCTAATAAGTTTTTCTCTTCCAGCATTTCAAAACTGAACAGTGTTCCTTCTTTCATTATATTGCAAATAGCTGTTACTCCTTTAGCTATCCAGTCCTTAAATCTCGCATCCAGTTTATTCGGCGTAAAGTCTGAGTCATATGCACACCATTTAAGAATTGCAATGTTTCTCTCTAGTTTATATTCTTTTATAATAGTTTTCCATATTTTAAGAGTCCATTTCACCCATGGGTTATCAGTAGCATTTATGTAACTTTGTAGGTTGTTATCAGCCAAAATTGTTTGTATGGGGATGGAAAGTATCCTCTCCCCAATGTTTTTCCATTGAGCACCATATGATGGGTTGCACCAGCATATCACAGCTCGCAACTGTGCTGCAAAATAATAATCTCTAAGAGAAGGTAGGCCCCATCCCCCCTTCTCCTTGGCTGATTGAAAAGATTTGAGACTAACCCTAGGCTTTTTACCTTGCCATATATATCTTGATAGCATCTTGCTCCATTCATTGAATTCATTTTGGTTAATCTCTATTGGTAGGGTCTGAAAGAGGTATAGTAGTCTGGGCGGTGTATTCATTTTAATAGGTTCAATTCTTGAACTGAGACCAAGAGAAGGAATTAAGTTCCATCTTGTTATATCTTCCTTAATTTTTTATATATAGGCTGATAATTGCAATCTGATCATTTTACCAAATACTTCAGCATAATGATGCCCAAATATTTGACAGACTCTGTTTGCCATGCCCAAGGATATCTACGTTCAATTTCTATATGAAAGTAGTTGGGTTTTATCTATGTTGATCTTGTATCCTGATAATTGGCCATATTGTTCAAGGGATTGCGTCAATTTAGGTAAAGAGTATGTTGGTTGCCCCAGATAGATCAAAATGTCATCCGCGTAACTGGCCAACTTGTGCTCTGTCCCTCTAATAGTAATTCCCCTGATATTTTAATTTTGTCTGATGTATTGAGCTGATGGTTCCAGATATAATGCAAAGAGTAGCGGTGACCATGCACAACCTTGTCTTGTGCCCCTTTGCCCCTTTCTAGGGTAAAACTATTAGATAAATATTCATTGATTTTAATCCTGGCAGTAGGATTGTCATATAGTGCCTGTATAGTTTTAATAATTGTCATGTAGACCAAATCTATGTAAAACTCTGTATAGAAAATTCCAATTAACTGAATCAAATGTCTTTTCAGCGTCCATGCTTATCACTATTGCTTCAATTTCATTTTTTTAATATGATCCATAATGTGAAGTGTCCTTCGTATATTGTCTTGTGTTTGGCGTTGTTGTATAAAACATGTCTGATCATTTTGTATCAGTGTGGGTAGAAACTCCTCTAATCGTTTGGCCATGATGGAGGTAAATATTCTATAATCCACATTAAGAACAGATATTGGTCTAAATGACCCACACTCCATTTTATCCTTGCCTTCTTTCGGTATAGCTGAGATTATCGCCTCCTTCCAGCTGGGTGGCATTTGCACCTTTCTTAGAGTCCAGTTCCGTGTAGGGAGTAAAACAGGAATCAACTCACTTCTAAACTTCTTATACCACTCTGGGCAAGCCAGTTCTTGATCCACAAAGCAATATCCCCTTGGATCCCATGCCTCCTTACTTTCTCAATAAGCCTTGCATGGGGTACCTTATCAAATGCCTTGCTAAAATCCAATAAAAATACATCTACGGCTCTACCTTCATCAATATGTTTAGTTACATCCTCAAAAAATTCCATCAGGCTCGTAAGGCACGACCTGCCTTTGACAAAGCCATGCTGACTATTCCTAATCATATTATCCCTCTCCAAATGTTTATAAATCTTGCTTCTTAGAATCTTCTGCATCAACTTACCAATCACTGAAGTAAGATTCACTGGTCTGTAATTTCGTGGGCCATCTCTACCACCTTTTTTGAATAAGGGAACAACACCTGCAACACTCTAATCCTCAGGAACCTCTCTCGTCCTCATTGATGATGCAAAGATCATCCCCAGAGGCTCATCAATCTCCTCCCTCACTTCTCACAGTAGCCTGGTGTACATCCCGTCCAACTTGATGCTTTCAAAAAGCTCCATTACATCCTCTTCCTAAATATCTACATGCTCAAACTTTTCAGTCCACTGCAAGGCATCACTACAAACACCAAGATCCTTTTCTGTAGTGAATACTGAAGCTAAGTATTCGTTAAGTACCTCTGCTATTTCCTCCGGTTCCATACACACTTTTCCAATGTCACACTTGATTTGTCTTATTCTCTCATATCTTATCCTCTTGTTCTTCACATACTTGTAGAATGCCTTGGGGTTTTCCTTAATCCTGTCCGCCAAGGCCTTCTCATGGCCCCTTCTGGCTCTCCTAATTTCGTTCCTAAACTCCTTCCTGCTCACCATATAATCTTCTAGATCTCTATCATTACTTAGTGTTTTGAACCTTTCATAAGCTCTTCTTTTCTTCTTGACTAGAATTATAACAGCCTTTGTACACCACGATTCCTGTACCCTATCGTCCTTTGCCTGTCTCATTGGAATGCACCTGTGCAGAACCCCACACAAATATCCCCTGAACATGTACCACATTTCTTCCATACGCTTCCTTGAGAACATCTGTTTCCAATTTATGCTTCCTAGTTCCTGCATGATGGCTTCATATTTCTAATTAAAAGTTTCCCTAACTTGTCTGCAACAAAGGTTGTAAATTTGTCTCTGTGTGAATGAATCTTGTCTGTGTGGTCCTGTTTCTTCCCACAGTCCCGAGTGTTAGCAGTTAGTAGGTTAACTTGTCATTGTATATTGTCCTGTGATTACTCCTGTTTCGTGCAGTAGCTCGGAATAAATAAAATTAATAGAATTCGCATCTTTCAGGTCAGTTGAGGAATATGATGGCAGTGGGAAGAAGCTGTTGTTGAACTTTGGGATGTGGACCTTCAACCTCCTGTCTGAGGGATTGGCCCAGATGTTGTGGGTTCCTGATGAAACAACCAGTCAGAATGTTTTCCAGTGTCCATCTGTGGAAGTCTGCAGTGACATGCTGCTCGATTTATAAGAAAGCTAATGTGCTTTCTTGGTGGTTGCCTCTACAGTATGTTCTGGGTCCAGGAGAGATTCTCTGAGATGTTGTCACCCAGGAACTTGCTGCTACTCACCCTTCCCACTGCTCACCCCTCACTCAGGACTGGTGCTAGTTTGCCTGATTTCCTCTTCTGCAAGTCCACAGGCAGTTTCTTGGTCTTACTGATGTTAAGTGTATGATTGTTCTGATAACACGACTCATCCTGCTGATCTATCTCGCTCCTGTACACCTCCCCGTTACCATCTGTGATTCTGACAACAGTGGATTTGTAATCAGTGAATTTGTAGAGCAGGGGGTGGTGTTGATGGTGAGTGAGGAGAATGAGGAAGTCAAGGATCCAGTTACAGTGTGAGGGACAGAGGCTCATGAACTGGTGATAGAACAACTGGCTGACATATATTTCCAATTGTCTGGAAAATCTAGAACAGAGTCGAGAAGGTATCTGCTGTGGATAGATACCTATAGTTGGGGTGATAGATTAATTGTAGGGGGTCCAGGTGATTACTGAAACAGGAGTTGTCCTGAGATTTAAGCAAAGCTCACCGCAGGTCACTGTGTGTTTCTGGGGGGTGGGTCTGAGGTAGAATTAGCTCTTCCAACACACTTCAGCGACTCTCAGGCAAACTACACCAGTCCTCAGTGAGGGGTGAGTGGTGTGGAACGATGGTGGGGCAACCTTTGCCCAGGTCCCTGGGAACACCAACACAGCAGGAAGTTACAGACCAGTTGGACACCATCAGTCCCACTGAGAGCGGTGTCAGGGAACATGGGCCCAGGCCAGAAACGGTCAAGTTGAGATTATGAGTTGAAGATTTCTCAGCATTCTTGGTGTGTTGGTAACTTTAATTCTCCAACCTTTGACCTGGAGCTGGTTTAATATTCTCACTGAACTGTAAACCATTGCAGCCCTCAGCTCTCAGTGTGGGTTTGGAGAATATTCTCGCTGAGGTGAAACCGGTTTTCAGTGTGGGTGTTTCCCCGAGGCAGCATTGTGTCAGTGTGGTGACTGGGTTGGGATGCACAGTTATTGTAGATGGTGAGTGGCGTCCCCACCGAGGTTGGTTCTGTGAGCACAGAACGTCTGTTCAGACAGAGAGGGAGTTGTGTCGTCGTGTGACAACCCGTCCGGAGGATGAGCTCAGGGACTAATGTGAGGAACACAGGGATGTGCCGGGTTTTCTGAGGAGACAGGACAAGGGGAGGGGAAGCTGGGAGTGTGGAAGGTTACACTGCCTCACTGTGATACAGTACTGTGGAGTGGGGCTGGGATGTAGAGGGTGAACACAAATATACAATGTCCCCTGGGTTCTGCCATTTGTTCTGGGTTGATTTGAGTGTTTCCAGTTTGGAAGATGCAGTGATCTTTATACTCACTGGTGTCTGATGCTGGATATTGGTGTAATTGGTAATTGTGGGGTTAATAAACACTGAGCATTACTGTGGGTATTGGTGAAAGTGGGATTAAGAAACCCTGGGATTAAATTTCTCATCTCTCTTTGATCCACAGTCTGCAGTCTGTCGGTCTCACAGCTGCTGGTGTTGTGGATCTCACCTCTGCTCTCAGTACAAACCGTTCACTGATAGAACTGGACCTGGCTGATAATGAACTGGGAGATTCAGGAGTGAAACTGGTGTCTGAGGCTCTGAGGAACCCAGCGTGTAAAATACAGAAACTTCAGTAAGTACCTGACTGGGGGATTGGGACAGATCATCACTCCATTGATCTCCACTGCCCGAATAACAGGCCCTCACCTCGGGCTCCATCGGATCCACTCACAAGTTCAGAGTTAAAGTTTATTGTTCTGGGCAAATCTAACCAGGGTGCAAGTGTTGTGAAAGTTAGCTTTTTGTAACAACAGTTCAGAATGTTACAATCATGTCAGATATTAATTACACCAACTAAAATAACATTATTGCACATAAATTACACAATAAAGGAAAACAAACATAATCACAATTTGTAAATTGAAGGAACATACAGTAGTCTGAGATGGAATTAGGGTCATTCAGGTCAGTTCAAGAACATGATGCAGTGAGAAGAAGCTGACTTGTATTTCCAGTTGTCTGGATCATCCAGTACAGAGACGAGAAGGCATCTACTGTTGAGCTGTTGGGGTGATAGGTGAATTGAAGGAGGTCCAGTTCCTGAATGAGGCAGACGTTGATCTGAGACCTTTAAAGGGTCAGAGTGTTATCAACGCAGCCTGTTCACCTCAGGTCACAGTGTCTGTGGAGTGGATCTGAGATAGAATCAGCTGTGTGGACCCACAGCAGATGATGGGGAATTTGTGGTCAGCAGGAGATCTGTCATTGTGATGAACAAACTCTGGGAATCCCCGATTCCTCGTTTCTCTCATTTGCAGGCTTGAGTGCATTGAACTCGCGGATTCTGGCATTGAGGATTTCGTCTGTGATCTCACTACACAACACTCCCTGAGGGATTTGAAAGCAGTTTGGAACACAATCACAGACCGATCTGTCTCCCTCCGCTCTCTGCCACCTCATACTGACCCACCCGAGTCTGGTGCGGCTTGAGTGAGTGTTTGTGGTGACATCTAGTGTGATTAAATATCAGTAAACCCCTGGGTGACATTTCTCTGTGAGTGTTGTTGACGTATTAATGTCAGTCCCTGTTTCTGACACTGTTGTGTAATCTGTTTGTTTCCTTTTTATTCATTCATCTGTTTCAGGCTGATGGGGAATCAGTTCAGTTCAGATGGAAAGAAACAGCTGAAGTCGCTGGAGAGAACCAGACCCGGACTGAGAGTGATCTTCTGAACATCCCACTGTGTGTACATCACCACCCTTGGGATCGGAACATTTCTCTCCGATATCCCACCCTCCCCTTTGAACCTGAACATCCCAGCTGGAACTGAGCACGTGTCCCCTCCTGTGGTGATCTCAAATGCCTGGTCGCAGAGTCACCGTCGATGAGAATATAGTTTAATATCACTGGCATATATCATGAAGTTGTTATGAGTCTCCCCTCGGAAGCTCATGGAGTAAGGTGCATTTGTCCCAGCTCCATCTTTTACAACTTACTTTCCACTGTTAGATTTGATTAAAGTTTGAAGATTTATTACTTTTGCTGAAGGATTTATGATTTAATTACGATGGCTGATACTTGATCTGGAATTGAATTTAGAGGTGGCAAAACTCTTCCCGAAGCTGAACAAACAAAGAAATCAGAGGTGGTCTCTACTTCAGAAAGAATGCTCTCTTTAATAGAAGCTATAGATGCTAAGATTGGTACAGTAGACACCAAAATCGATGAGCTGACAAACACTAATGCAAAGCTTGAAAAACTATTTTTGCTGTTCAAGAATCTCTGAAGTATCTGGAAGATCGATATCAGATGCTTAAACAGAGCACTCATAGAACTGAAAGAGAACAGGAGTCAAACTATTTGACATAAGGAGGTGGCTGGGAATGGAACCAAGTGCAAGACACAGACATTGAAGTACTAGGGACAGGACTAGGATACAGGGCGAGGGCAAGGACATGGACATGAAAACTGGGAACCCAGAACAGGACTGGACAAGAGAGCTAGGAGCCCGGGCTTGGACTTGAGGTGAGGCTTGAGACAAGAGGCTTGGGATCTTGAAGCTTGGTTTGGGGCGAGGCTCGAGGCTTGGGGTCTTGAAGCTCCCCCTGGGCAGGGCGTGGATCACCTGGGCAGTGCGCGGATCTCCAACTGACAAAGGCGAGGGACAGGAAGGGACAGAACCCACCACAGGGTAATGGCAATCTGGCCCGACTTACCCGACAGAGGCAAGGGACAGAACCCACCGCAGGGTAACGGCAATCTGGCCTGACTTACCCGACGGCAGCAAGGGACAGGAAGGGAGCTAGGTACAGGGTGGCTCCAAGATAAGACTTCAGGCGAGACGAAGTGAGAGTTAACAGCAAGACAAGGCAAGGCTTTCAGCAATGCAAGGCGAGGCGAGAGTTACCGGCAAGACAAGGCAAGGCTTCAGGAGAGGAAACAGAAGACAGGGGAAGGGAAACAAGGAGTAAGGACAAGAACAATCCAGCAGTCACGCCCTGGTCTCTGGAGGTATTTATGCAGCCAGCCCCAACGAGCATTAGCTGACTCAACTAGTGCTCAACAGGAACAGAAACAAGGTAAACAGGAAAACCTGGAGCAAGGGTTGATGGACCGGACCATGAACCAGAGTGCGGACTTCACGGACCGGACCATGACACTATTAAAGAACAAAAATTGAAGTTATCTTCTATAGAAAAGAAAATTAATGAGTTTACTTCGGAGTTATCAAGGATTAAGAAGAAAATGATCGATCTGGAAAGCAGAAGTCGCAGGATGAATTTACGCATACTGGGTTTGCCTGAAAATATGGAAACCGGTGAGTCATTAAAGTTCTTTTTGAACATGTTATATTCACTTTTTAGTGAGATTCTTGAAGCCTGTCTGCTACTGGACAGAGCTCACCGAATTCGACGTCCCAAGCCTTCAGCCGAAATGAAACCTTGTCCTATTATAGTATATCTGCATTATTTTACAACCATAAGAAGCTATTCTTTGGGATGCAAGGAAAAGGCGTATTGTTTGGCAACAATAAAGTATAAAAGGGATAAGCTAATTTATGATGGAGCAAAGATTTGTATAGTTGAAGATTTTACCTGAGAGATTTATGCTGAAAGAATTAAATATCGGGAAATCATGTCTGAACTTTATAGGATTAACTGTTGTCCCTCTCTGCGTTATTCGGCTCGTCTGATAATTACTCCACCTAATTCTTGTTCAAAATGGATTGACTCCCCAGAAGATGGTTGGAAATTTATAAAGGAGTTTAAGTCCATTTTGTAAGCAATTTGAATAGTTAATCTTTATCTGGGAGCTGTTCGTAGCGGCTTTGATGAAAGTTCACTCCACGTTTTATGAGCACCAAGACATGGACTTGGTTGATTTACTCAGATCTGTTGTTGCTTGCTTTAATAGTTAATATAGTTTTGGACTTAATATATATAATTACTTATTTTTTCTTTGATTTGTAAGTCTTTAACACTAGTTGTAGTTTATTAGTTGGTTGGATTTATCTTTATTGAATACATGGTTACGTATTTTAAATGAATCTAAGATGGCCGTCATTAGTTCGGTGTTAACTGTTGTTGGACATAATATGAAACTATTTGGAATTTGTTATTTATGTACCTTTTGTTATGCCTTTCTGCTGGTGGCAACGTATTACTTTGTAAGCAACAGCTGCTAACTGGAGACAGGGGTCAGGGGTCATTAGAGCAGCAAGCCGTCTGTCTATCGGACCGTGTCCGGGTTTTTGGGGGAGGAGGTCTATCAGATTTTATTTTTGACTGGGCAGTCCTGTGAGGGGTTCTTTGGTCAATTATCTTGTTTTTCTTTCTGATCAAGTCATGCTTTGTCCTTTCTTCGGACTTAGTTTGCAACTGCGCACTAGCTTACTTTATAAAAATTCTAAATTAAATTTTAAATATGTATTTTAATAAAATTAATATAATATCTTGGAATCTGAACAGTATGAGCCAACCTATTAAGCGCAGAAAGATTTTTAAGAAATTAAAAACACTGTAGGTATTATTTTTAGGTAGGTATTATAGCAGGTATTATTTTTGTGCAGGAGACTCATATCCGTAGGCAGGATGTAAATCGTTTTTTTTAATTTTGGAAGGGACCCTTATTTCATTCTTTATCAGTAAATAATCTCGCTTTCACCCTATACACTGCGATCAATGCTATGGAGTTGCGTGGGTCAGTTTCTTGTCATGATTCCGATGCATTCAGCGTGACGATAGAAATCTTGAGTAAGAAAAGAGGTGAAGCTTCAGGTCAACCTAGTGTCTGGGATGTGTGAAAGAGATGTGCACAAATGTATTGGATGGTTTCAGTGTTGGGGATACTTATACAGGTCGACTTAACATCGGGAACGTGTGAAATTTTATTGAGGTGATATGAGACAAGAAATTAGTAAGCCATCTAATGACGAAAAGGTGTCAGGGACACTAGGCGCTGGAACTAAATACTAAAATTTGTTAGATCCTACAGGAATGTAGTGAAAACTGGTCATTTGATGGAATATTGGTAAATGTAAATAGAACAAAATAAGGAAAAAGTAAAAGGTGGTACAGGTGCGTCTTTCCCCCATCCAGAAAGTGAAATCAGCACATGAAAACAAAAGTAACACTGGAAATCATACGAAAGCTGTTTAAATCAGACATAAAAGCTGCAGAGAGGAATAATATGTGCTTTTGGATCTGAAAGAAGGGGAGATGATGAATATGGAAATGTGGATTAGAATGATGTAGCAGATAAGGTGAAGTACGGGCGGAGCTTAGGACAACAGCGCCTAACGGTGACTCCTTTGCCTGCATCTTCGGAAACAGCTCTATTTCTATCTTTAATATCTCTCTTTTTTCCCTTTTCAGGGTTCTTTTGAAGACCCTGACCTGGAGTTGCACGCTGACTTTGTTTCTTTGCGGAAATGGGACCTGCTCTCAGGGTGTCACCACCGGCCGCTTTTCAATATGCCAAGGACGCGACCCCGAAGACGAGAGCGCCTTTAGGGTGCCGGATTTTCGTGGCTCTAGAGGATGGCGGTGTCGAGGTCAGTGCCGCTGCCTGGTGCATTGTGGGATGCGTGTCCAAAGACCCGAGTTCTTTGGGCACAGGGCTCGGAAAAAGCAACAGAACAGAGAGAGAGCGAGTGAGAGAGTTATATAGAGAGATTAAAAAAAAACAAACAGGGCAAATTAGATCAGTAAATCTGAGATTCCCAGCACCAGGCTCATATGTAACTGGAGGAAGATGTAACTGAACTCAAACCTCGCACCTCGTGATAAAGGACAGCAGGTCAATTCCCTTCCTGGTGGGGGGGGGGGAGAGAGAGACACACACAGAGAGACAGAGAGAATGAATGACACTGAGACACACATGGAGAACGAGAGAGTGGGGAATAAGGGAACGGAGAGGACGGCGTGGAGGAAGACGGGTAAACCCTGTATCCTGTCTGTCTCTCAGAGTGATATGGGGACGCACTCTAGTAGGTTCGAACTCACGACCTCAGGTTTACAATACCAGTGGTTGTCTGGCCTTTAAGGGCTGTTTACCTTGCCTGATAGGATCTCAGAATTGTACAGCCCATTTTGTCCCATTTGGTCCATGCTGACAGTGATTCCTATCTTTGTTAGTCCCAGAGGATTGTACCCCTTTGTGTACCTGACCCCTCTATGTGGAAAAACACACCCCTCAGCTCCCCACTAAATCTCTCTCCTCTCCTTGAACCTCTAGACGTTCTGACTACATGAACTACCCACGACGATGTGAAACTGCAGACAGTTGTGGGCGCATCATGGGAACCAGACTCCTTTCCATGAATTCTACCTTCTCTTCTCTGCTGCACTGGGGGGAGGATAGTTAATGTAATAACAGCTCATCTCCCAGCCCAGACACATTGATGCAGTTAAAAAGAAGGCGAGACAGCGACTATACTTCATGAGGAGTTTGAAGAGATTTGTTATGTCAACAAATACACTCAAAAACTTCTATAGATGTACTGTGGAGAGCATTCTGACAGCATTCTGAATCACTGTCTCATATGGGGCGGCTACTGCACAGGACCGAAAGAAGCTGCAGAGGGTTGTAAATTTAATCAGCTCCATCTTGGGCACTACCTAGGACATCTTCAAGGAGCGGTGTCTCAGAAAGGCAGCGTTCATTATGAAAGACCTCCAGCACCCAGGGCATGCCCTTTTCTCACTGTTACCATCAGGAAGGAGGTACAGAAGCCTCCAGACTCACACCATCAGGTTCAGGAACAGTTATTACCCCTCAAACATGAGGAAGGAGGTACAGGAGCCTCAGGACTCACACCACCAGGTTCAGGAACAGTTATTACCCCTCAAACATGAGGAAGGAGGTACAGGAGCCTCAGGACTCACCACCAGGTTCAGGAACAGTTATTACCCCTCAAACATCAGGAAGGAGGTACAGGAGTCTCAGGACTCACACCACCAGGTTCAGGAAAAGTTATTACCCCTCAAACATCAGGAAGGAGGTACAGGAGCCTCAGGACCCACACCACCAGGTTCAGGAACAGTTATTACCCCTCAAACATCAGGAAGGAGATACAGGAGCCTCAGGACCCACACCACAAGGTTCAGGAACAGTTATTACCCCTCAAACATCAGGAAGGAGGTACAGGAGCCTCAGGACCCACACCACCAGGTTCAGGAACAGTTATTACCCCTCAAACATCAGGAAGGAGATACAGGAGCCTCAGGACCCACACCACAAGGTTCAGGAACAGTTATTACCCCTCAAACATCAGGAAGGAGGTACAGGAGCCTCAGGACCCACACCACCAGGTTCAGGAACAGTTATTACCCCTCAAACATCAAGAAGGAGATACAGGAGCCTCAGGACCCACACCACAAGGTTCAGGAACAGTGACTACCCCTCAACCATCAGATTCTTGCGCCTCATCACAGAAATGTTCCCACGCCAATGGACTCACTTTCAAGAGCTCTTCATCTCAATATTTATTGCTTATTTGTTATCATTTTTGCTTGTGGAATGCCCTAGTTGAGTGGTTTTTCATTGATTTTGTTAAGGTTATTTGCTGGGCATGTCCACAAGGAAGTGAATCACAGGGTTGTACATGGTGACACGTATGCACTCTGATATGTAATTTAACTTTGTCATGTGAAATAGTTGATAACTGTCTATCCATGACCATGATTGATCCTGGCAAGTTCTACCGAAGTGGTTTGCCATCGCCACCTTCTGGGCAGTGTCTTTACAAAATGGGTGACCCCCAGCCATCGTCGATACTCTTCGGAGATTGTCTGCCTGGCATCAGTGGTCGCATAACCGGGACCTGTGATATGCACCCGCTGCTCGTACGACTGGCCACCCCCTGATCCCAGGGCTTCACGTGACCCTGATCGCCAGGGTGCTACACCTTGCCTGAGGGAGCGAGGGTGATCTGCAGGCTAGCGGAGGGAAGGAGCACCTAACACCTCTTTTGGTAGAGAGATATCTCCACCCCGCCATCCAATACGTGTGGCAATTGAGAAGATGGCGACGCGACACCGCGCGCAGTGGCCATTCCGGTGAATGATATCTGTTATCTGTCAAGTAGGGTGCCGTGCACAATCCTGATTTGATGGAGACAGACGTGAGGGAACGGAGGAACATCTGGGGAAACTTCTGAAATGCCTGTTTCGCTGCTGCTGTTACTGTGCGATCCAGAATCTGCAGAGGGGAAGGCCCCGAGTCCTCAGCTTTGCTTGTTGCTCGGCGGCTGGGACGGGGTCAAAGTGCTCGGCAGAGATGGTGCTCGGTGCTTGGTGGCGAAGGGCTGGTCGGAGGCTCGAAGTTTTCGGACGGACTCAGAGTCGCCTGTGGTCGGGTGCTTCCAAGGCATCGACAGTTGTCGGTGCCTGGTGGTTTATGGCAGAGAGAGTTTCTCCCTTCTGCCGCCTGCTATCGGGGACTATTGGGAGTCGATCGGTACTTTGAGACTTTTTTCACCGTTCCCATGGTCTGCTCTTTATCAAATTATGGTATTGTTTTGCACTGCGGTAACTATATGTTATAATTATGTGGTCTTGTCAGTATTAGTCTTTGGTTTGTCCTGTTTTTTTTTGTGCTATCACTCCAGAGGAACATTGTATCATTGTACCGATTAGAGATAAAGGTGGGAAGATGTGCCTGGAGGCTGTGGAAGTGAGTGAGGTCCTCAATGAATACTTCTATTCGGTATTCACCAATGAGAGGAACTTGATGATGGTGAGGACAATATGAGTGAGGTTGATGTTCTGGAGCATGTTGATATTAAGGGAGAGGAAGTGTTGGAGTTGTTAAAATACATTAGGACAGTTAAGTCCCCGGGGCCTGACGGAGTATTCCCCAGGCTGGTACCCTCTGGATTGGAGGGAGGCGAATGTTGTTCCCTTGTTCAAAAAAGGTAGTAGGGATAGTCGGGGTAATTATAGACCAGTGTGCCTTACGTCTGTGGTGGGAAAACTGTTGGAAAAGATTCTTAGAGATAGGATCTATAGGCATTTAGAGAATCATGGTCTGATCAGGGACAGTCAGCATGGCTTTGTGAAGGGCAGATCGTGTCTCACAAGCCTGATAGAGTTCTTTGAGGAGGTGACCAGGCATATAGATGAGGGTAGTGCAGTGGATGCGATCTATATGGATTTTAGTAAGGCATTTGACAAGGTTCCACACTGTATGCTTATTCGGAAAATTAGAAGGCATGGGATCCAGGGAAGTTTGGCCAGGTGGATTCAGACTTGGCTTGCCTACAGAAGGCAGAGGGTGGTAATGGAGGGAGTACATTCAGATTGGAGGGTTGTGACTAGTGGTGTCCCACAAGGATCTGTTCTGGGACCTCTACTTTTTGTGATTTTTATTAACGACCTGGATGTGGGCATACAAGGGTGAGTTGGCAAGTTTGCAGACGAAACAAAGGTTGGTGGTGTTGTAGATAGTGTAGAGGATTGTCAAAGATTGCAGAGAGATATTGGTAGGATGGAGAAGTGGGCTGAGAAGGGGCAGATGGAGTTCAACCTGGAGAAGTGTGAGGTGGTACACTTTGGAAGGACAAACTCCAAGGCAGAGTACAAAGTAAATGGCAGTATACTTGGTAGTGTGGAGGAGCAGAGGGATCTCGGGGTACGTGTCCACAGATCCCTGAAAGTTGCCTCACAGGTGGATAGGGTAGTTAAGAAAGCTTACGGGGTGTTAGCTTTCATAAGTTGAGGGATAGAGTTTAAGAGTTGCGATGTAATAATGCAGCTTTGTAAAACTCTGGTTAGGCCACACTTGGAGTACTATGCCCAGTTCTGGTCACCTCACTATAGGAAGGATGTGGAAGCATTGGAAAGGGTACAGAGGAGATTTACCAGGATGCTGCCTGGTTTAGAGAGTATGCATTATGATCAGAGATTAAGGGAGCTAGGGCTTTACTCTTTGGAGAGAAGGAGGATGAGAGGAGACATGATAGAGGTGTACAAGATAATAAGAGGAATAGATAGAGTGGATAGCCAGCGCCTCTTCCCCAGGGCACCACTGCTCAATACAAGAGGACATGGCTTTAAGGTCAGGGGTGGGAAGTTCAAGGGGGATATTAGAGGAAGGTTTTTTACTCAGAGAGTGGTTGGTGCGTGGAATGCACTGCCTGAGTCAGTGGTGGAGGCAGATACGCTCGTGAAGTTTAAGAGACTATTAGACAGGTATATAGAGGAATTTAAGGTGGGGACTTATATGGGAGGCAGGGTTTGAGGGTCGGCACAACATTGTGGGCCGAAGGGCCTGTACTGTGCTGTACTATTCTATGTTCTATGTTCTACTTCTTAATGCATGCATTTCTAAATGACAATAAACGAGGACTGAGTGTCCTCATAATCTAATCTAATCTAATTACCCTCTCCATGCCCCTCACAATTTTATAAAGAAACGCAAGGCCACCCCTCTCACTATTCCATTGAGAATAACCCCAGTCGGCCCAAGTAGGATTAACCAATGCAGGGCATACCATACAGCCCAACTAACCCATACCGAGCATTATTAATGCACTCATGCTCAGGACAAGGAGGGTGCAGAACACTCTGAGGGTTAACTTGCAAGTTGAGTTGGTGGTGAGGAAGGCAAATGCCATGTTAGCCTTCATTTCAAGAGGTCTAGAATACAAGAGCAAGGATGAGATGCTGAGGCTCGAAAAGGCACTGGTGAGGCCTCACCTTGAGTATTGTGAACAGTTTTGGACCCCTCATCTCAGAAAAGATGTGTTGGCATCGGTTGGGTCCGGGGGGGATTCACAAGGATGATTCCAGGAATGAAAGGGTTATCAGATGAGGAACATTTGACGGCTGTGGGTCTGTACAAACTGGAAGTCAGAAGGATGAGGGGTGGATCTCATTGAAACCTTTTGAATGTTGAAAGGCCTAGACAGAGTAGATGTGGAAACAATGTTTCCCATGGTGGGGGAGTCTAGGCCAAGAGGACGCAACATTAGGGTAGAGGGGCGCCCTTTCAAAACAGAGATGCGGAGAAACTTCTTTAGCCAAAGGGTGGTGAACTTGTGGAATTTGTTGCCACGGGCAGCTGTGGAGGCCAGGTCGTTGGGTGTATTTAACGCTGAGATTGATAGGTTCTTGATTGGACACGGCATCAGAGGTTATGGGGAGAAGGCTGGGAACTGGGGTTGAGGAGGAGAGGGAAAAGGATCAGCCCTGATTGAATGGCGGAGCGGTCTCGATGGGCCAGATGGCCAATTCTGCTGCTATGTCCCAGATGTTCAACCACACTTCGATTGCAAAGCCAATGCAAGGACCAGTCGTGCGTGGACAGGTGCCCCCGGAATTCAGTTCAACAGGCTTCACTGCTGCTCCGGCGCTAATTCTCACCAGCAATGAACCGCAGACTCTGGAGACGGGGACAGGGTTAGGGGGTGGGGGGTGGGGGGAGGTGGCGGGAATCGGGTTGGGGACGCGAGAGAGGGAGGGTGGTCGTGGGCACACGGAACGCCGGCAGATCAGGCAGAGGAATGAGCGGTCGACGTTTCCAGACGTCGTCGGGACTGGAAAGGAAGTGGTGGGGGGGGGCGGAGGGACAGAAGCCAGAATGAAAGGGTAGGGGCAAGGAGGAGGAGCACAGGGGTGGGGGCTGGGCTGATCTGAGAATCCAGAAAGCAAGAGGGAAGAGGCAGAAGAAGTAATAGACTGAGGAACAAAAGGTGGGGGAGGTGTATGTGATGGGCAGGTGGTGAGACCACCGGGAGAGGGTAAAGGCGGTGGGGGGGGGGAGAAGAGGGGAGACTGGATACACATGGGAGTGATTATTGGAGGGAGGAGAAGAGGGGAGAGTAGAAATTATTGGAAACCAGAGACATCGATGTTGATGCAGTCGGTTTGGAGATGTTCCTCATCCAACCGACATGTGGCAGTCGAGCAGGACGGACTGACATGTCAGCCTGGGAGTGGGAAGTGCCTGTGCACTGGGAGCTCCCGAGGCTGTCTGCAGGACAGAAGACAGGTGTCTGGCGAAGCGGCTCCCCCCCTCCCCAAGTCGGCACTGGGCGTAGAGAGGGGCTACACAGAGAGCACCAGCTACAACAAGCGACACCCCCAGTGAAGTGCTACCTCAGCTGGGAGGACCATTTTCTCCCCCTACTCCCCCCCCCCCACAAACCCCGGCACTCATCCTCGCAAGCAGAACGAGTGCCACGGCTGGCCCAGCACCTCCCTCACCACCACGCAGAGAATCTCCGGAGGGGAAGGCCCCGAGTCCTCGGCTTTGCCTGTTGCTGGCGGCAGGGGCGGAGTTAAAACGCTCGGCAGAGATGGTGCTCCGTGTCGGAGGCTCGAAGTTTTCAGACGGACTCAAGAGTTGGCTGTGGTCGGATGCTTCCAGGATGCTGCGTCGGCAAGTTTGCGGCGCTGGAAGCTCATGGCAGGGAGAGTTTTTCTTCCTTCTACCGTCTGCGTGAGATGCTGGGACTTTCGCGAGACTTTGCGACATGTTTTACTGTGCCCATGGTCTGTTCTTCATCAAATTACGGTATTGCTTTGCACTGTTGTAAGTATATGTTATAATTATATGGTTTTTGTCAGTTTTTTTAGTCTTGGTTTGTCTTGTGTTTCTGTGATATAAATCTGGAGGAACATTGTATCATTTCCTAATGCATGCATTACTAAATGACAATAAAAGAGGACTGCGTGCCCTCATAATCTAATCTAAAACTTCCAGGTGAGGTGGCACGTCACCTGCGAGCCTGTTGAGGTCACCTACTGGTGCTCCCGGTGTGGTCTCCCGTAGATTGGGAGACCGCCGAGCTTCCACCAGAAAAAGCGGGATCTCCCTGTGGCCACCCATTCCCATTCCGACACGTCGGTCCACGGCCTCCTCCACTGCCGCGATGAGGGCACACTCAGGTTGGAGGAGCAACACCTTGTATTCCAGGGGGTCGGTCTTCCAGGGATTACTCCCCGTTCACCATTCCCCATTCCCGTTTCCCCCTCACACCTCATCTCCTCGCCTCCCTCTGGTGTCCCTCCTAACTTCCCTTTCTTCCACGGCCTTTCGTCTTCTCCCCTCAGATTCCCCCTTCTCCAGCCCTGTAGCTCCTTCACCAATCGGCTTCCCAGCTCCTTACTTCATCCATCCCCCTCTCCAGTTTCCCCTACCACCTGGTACTTCCTCCTCCCCTTGTTAATCTGACCTCCCCTTCCTTCTCAGTCCCGATGAAGGGCCCCAACCTGGAATGTGGACTGTACTCCCCCACCCCCCCACCCCACCCTGCTGAGTTCCTCCAGCATTTTGTGTGTGTTGCTGACCCTGAATGGTGGTGAGGCAAGGAGATGCAGGGGCAGTTGTAGCACTTAGCAGGGTTGCAGGAATTGGGAGAGATCAGTGGGGAGGGATGGGAGGACAACTGGGTTTTGGAGGGAGAGATATCTTTGGAAGGCAGAGGGGGAAGAAGAAGGAAAGATGGAACACACACACAAAATGCTGGAGGAACGCAGCAGGCCAGGCAGCATCTATGGAAGCGTCAACAGTCGATATTTCAGGACAAAACCTCACCTTGAGTATTGTGAGAGAGGGGAGAGGCATGTGCGTGAGAGATAGAGGGAGGTGTTAAGAGAGGGAAGTGTGTGTGTGTGTGTGTGTGTGTGTGTGTGTGTGTGTGTGTGTGTGAGAGAGAGAGAGGGGGAGGTGTGTGTGTGTGAGAGAGTGTGAGAGAGGGGAGAGGCATGTGCGTGAGAGATAGAGGGAGGTGTTAAGAGAGGGAATTGTGTGTGTGTGTGAGAGAGAGAGAGAGGGTGGGGAGGTGTGTGTGTGAGAGAGAGAGAGAGAGAGAGAGGGGGGAGGTGTGTGTGTGTGTGTGTGTGTGTGAGAGAGAGAGAGAGAGGGGGGGAGGTGTGTGTGTGTGTGTGAGAGAGAGAGAGGGGGGGAGGTGTGTGTGTGTGTGTGAGAGAGAGAGAGAGGGGGGGAGGTGTGTGTGTGAGAGAGAGAGGGGGGAGGTGTGTGTGTGTGAGAGAGAGAGAGAGAGAGGGGGGAGTTGTGTGTGTGTGTGTGTGTGTGTGTGTGAGAGAGAGAGAGAGAGGGGGGGAGGTGTGTGTGTGTGTGTGTGTGTGTGAGAGAGAGAGGGGGGGTGTGTGTGTGTGTGAGAGAGAGAGGGGGGGGGAGGTGTGTGTGTGTGTGTGAGAGAGAGAGAGAGAGGGGGAGGTGTGTGTGTGTGTGTGTGTGAGAGAGAGAGAGAGAGAGAGGGGGGGAGGTGTGTGTGTGTGTGTGTGTGAGAGAGAGAGAGGGGGGGGTGTGTGTGTGTGAGAGAGAGAGAGAGAGAGAGAGGTAGGTATGTGTGAGTTAGAGAGGGAGGTGTGAGAGAGAGAGGGGGGGGTGTGTGTGTGTGTGTGAGAGAGAGAGGGGGGGAGGTGTGTGTGTGTGTGTGTGTGAGAGAGAGAGAGAGGTAGGTATGTGTGAGTTAGAGAGGGAGGTGTGAGAGAGAGATGTGGGAATCAAGAGGATTGGAGCAAGGTGTGAGGGCGTGGAGACGGCGGAGGAAGGGGAGGTGTGTGCGAAGGGAGTGAGGAGAGCGGAGGGGTGGTCAGCGAGTGAGGACGATGCAGGAGGGGGACAGGTTGTAGGGTGTGGGCGGAATGGAGAGGTGGGTGACGTGAGGGTGAGTGCGTCAGGGAGATGGATGGGTGTGAGGGTTTGTGAGGTTACCCAGGCGGGGGCTGCATCCCTGGGAAACAGTGACCCGTCCAGCGGTTCTGCTGCTTCGCATTTCCAGCATCTGCCGATTTCCGTGTTTAAAATGTCCTTTCCGCCTCATTGTCCGGAAGTAACCTCCCTCCCCTCCTCTCCTCCCTTCCTCGCCTTCCCATTGGACCGGACCTCCACGGCTCGCACTGCCATTGGCCGGGACCTACTTCCCGGTCGTCCCATTGGCAGGAACCGCCCACTGCCTTCATCGCCATTGGCCGAGCTGCTTCCGGGCGTCGAGCCGCGGAGACCCTCCAGCGGGCCCGGAGCTCGCCGCCGGGCATTCAGGTGAGTGTCCCGGGTGGGTGGCCCGGGTCTTGTCCGGCTGGACGGAGTCGGTGTCAGGCCGTACCGAGTCTTGACCGGTCCGGGTGTCCGGGGTTTGTCCGTATGTCATGGGGACAGTCCGGGATCGGTCCGAGCCAGTCTGGGGGGCTCCGGGAGAAGGGCAGGGAATTCCCGGACGCCGCAATGATGCAGCGGCGGCCGGATCGCTGTGGGAGCGTTTCAAAGGGCGATGCCCGGAGACCGGGGCGGGGGGGAAATCACAACGTCCGAGGTCCACCAGCAAAACTACTGAACACCCCTCTCCCCCCTCGCCGACGCCACGCTCCCCTCCTCCCTGCCTTTCAATAGACAACAGGTGCAGGAGTAGGCCATTCAGCCCTTCCAGCCAGCACCGCCATTCACTGTGATCATGGCTGATCATCCACAATCAGTATCCAGTTCCTGCCTTCTCCCCAAATCCCTTCACTCCGCTATCTCTAAGAGCTCTATCCATCTCTTTCTTGAAAGCATCCAGAGACTTGGCCTCCACAGCCTTCTGGGGCAGAGCATTCCATATATCCACCACTCTCTGGGTGAAAAAGTTTTTCCTCAACTCCGTTCTAAATGGCCTGCTCCTTATTCTTAAACTGTGGCCTCTGGTTCTAGACTCCCCCAACATCAGGAACATGTTTCCTGCCTCCAGCGTGTCCAATCCCTTAATAATCTTATATGTTTCAATCATATTCCCTCTCATCCTTCTAAATTCCAGTGTATACATAGTCATAGTCATACTTTATTGATCCCGGGGGAAATTGGTTTTTGTTACAGTTGCAACATAAATAATAAATAGTAATAAAACCATAAATAGTTAAATAGTAATATGTAAATTATGCCAGGAAATAAGTCCAGGACCAGCCTATTGGCTCAGGGTGTCTGACCCTCCAAGGGAGGAGTTGTAAAGTTTGATGGCCACAGGCAGGAATGACTTCCTATGACGCTCTGTGCTGCATCTCGGTGGAATGAGTCTCAGGCTGAATGTACTCCTGTGTCCACCCAGTACATTATGTAGTGGATGGGAGACATTGTCCAAGATGGCATGCAACTTAGACAGCATCCTCTTTTCAGACACCACCGTGAGAGAGTCCAGTTCCATCCCCACAACATCACTGGCCTTACGAATGAGTTTGTTGATTCTGTTGGTGTCTGCTACCCTCAGCCTGCTGCCCCAGCACACAACAGCAAACATGATTGCACTGGCCACCACAGACTCGTAGAACATCCTCAGCATCGTCTGGCAGATGTTAAAGGACCTCAGTCTCCTCAGGAAACAGAGACGGCTCTGACCCTTCTTGTAGACAGCCTCAGTGTTCTTTGACCCATCCAGTTTATTGTCAATTCGTATCCCCAGGTATTTGTAATCCTCCACCATGTCCACACTGACCCCCTGGATGGAAACAGGGGTCACCAGTGCCTTAGCTCTCCTCAGGTCTACCACCAGCTCCTTAGACTTTTTCACATTAAGCTGCAGATAATTCTGCTCACACCATGTGACAAAGTTTCCTACCGTAGCCCTGTACTCAGCCTCATCTCCCTTGCTGATGCATCCAACTATGGCAGAGTCATCCGAAAACTTCTGAACATGACAAGACTCTGTGCAGTAGTTGAAGTCCGAGGTGTAAATGGTGAAGAGAAAGGGAGACAAGACAGTCCCCTGTGGAGACCCAGTGCTGCTGATCACTCTGTCGGACACACAGTGTTGCAAGCACACATACTGTGGTCTGCCAGTCAGGTAATCAAGAATCCATGACACCAGGAAAGCATCCACCTGCATCGCTGTCAGCTTCTCCCCCAGCAGAACAGGGCGGATGGTGTTGAACGCACTGGAGAAGTCAAAAAACATGACCCTCACAGTGCTCGCTGGCTTGTCCAGGTGGGCGTAGACACGGTTCAGCAGGTAGACGATGGCATCCTCAACTCCTAGTCGGGGCTGGTAGGTGAACTGGAGGGGATCTAAGTGTGGCCTGACCACAGGCCGGAGCAGCTCCAGAACAAGTCTCTCCGGGGTGTTCTGATGTGGGAGGTCAATGCCACCGGTCTGTAGTCACTGAGGCCGCTGGGGCGCGGCGTCTTCGGCACAGGGACGAGGCAGGACGTCTTCCACAGCACAGGATCCCTCCGGAGCCTCAGGCTCAGGTTGAATACATGGCGAAGTACTCCACATAGCTGAGGGGCACAGGCTTTGAGCACCCTGGTACTGACACCATCCGGTCCTGCAGCCTTGCTTGGGTTGAGACGTTTCAGCTGTCTTCTCACCTGTTCAGCTGTGAAGCCCACCGTGGTGGTTTCGTGTGGGGAAGGGGTATAGTCATGAGAGCAGGGTGGGGGACTGTGAGGAGGGGTAGGAGGGGAGAGTGGAATATGTGTTGTTTGAGGGCTGACAACAGATGACTCATGTGGGGGATGGGCAGGGGTCACAATGTCAGATCTGTTAAAGAAGAGGTTAAGTTCGTTGGCCCTGTCCACACTGCCTTCCGCTCCTCTGTTGCTAGTTTGCTGGAACCCAGGATGGTCCTCATCCCCCTCCAGACCTCTTTCATGTTGTTCTGCTGGAGTTTCCACTCAAGCTTCATCCTGTACCTGTCTTTAGCCTCCCTGATCCTGGCTTTCAGGTCCCTCTGTATTGCCCTCAGCTCCTCCCTATTTCCATCTCTAAACGCCCTCTTTTTAGCATTCAGGGTGTCCTTAATGTCCTTTGTCACCCATGGCTTGTTATTTGAATAACAAAGGACAGTTCTTGTCGGACATTGCAGTCCACACAGAAGTTGATGTAATCAGTGATGCACTCTGTGAGCCCATCAATATCCTCTCCATGTGGCTCACAGAGTGCCTGCCAGTCTGTCACCTCAAAACAACCCTGGAGCGCCTCATAAGCCTCCTCCGACCATTTCCTCACTGTCCTCGAGGTTGCAGGTTTACTCTTCACCAGAGGCAGGTAGCAGGGTTTTAGATGCACCAGGTTGTGATCTGACCTTCCCAGTGAGGGGAGGAGAGAGGAGCTGTATGCATCCTTAACGTTAGCGTACATCAAATCCAGAGTCCTCTCCCCTCTGGTTGTACAGCTCACATACTGCGTGAAGTGAGCAGTGTTCTAGCCATGGTAACATGGTTGAAGTCACCCGAGATGGTAATGAGGGCAGTTGTGTGCTGGGTTTGTAATCTGGCTATGACGGTGTAAATGATGTTACATGCTGACGTCGGGTTGGCAGAGGGAGGGATGTACACAACAACCACAATTGCATGCGAGATTTCCCTTGGCAAATAATATGGCCGGAGTCCAACAGCAAAAAGTTCAATATCCGGGCTACAGACACGTTCCTTGATCGTAATATGACCAGGATTGCATTACCTGTTGTTTACCAGAACCGCCAGCCCCCGTCCTTTACGCTGACCACTCTCAGTGCAATTCCGGTCAGCTCGAACGGTCTGGAAGCCCTCTATGGAGACACTTTGATCGGGTATGTCCTCGGGCAGCCACGTCTCAGTGAAGCACATGACACTGCTCTCCCGAAATGTTCTCTGACTCCTGACAAGCGCTGTCAGTTCGTCCATTTTATTCCCCAGCAATCTCACATTTCCCATGATGAGAGAGGGGAGACACAGCTTATAACTTCTCTTCTCCGAAAGCCTCTGTTGTCTCGACCCGGTCCTCTTCCCTCACCTTTATGATCCCCCTCTGTATCCTCTGTGTGTTTTCCTCCAGATTTCAGCCGGGGTGTCCGCCGCTCTGTTCGCTAAACCGGCCGGCATTAGCGCAATCAGCTGGTCCCTGGAATAAACAATGTGACCATCCTGTTGCCCCGCTAATGAGACGTGTCCAAATGTAACTATTGCCAGCGCTAAAAAAATAAAACCAAATACAAGCCCAGTCGCTGCAATCTTTCGACATATGACAGTCCCGCCATCCCGGGAATTAACCTTCTGAACCTACACTGCACTCTCTCAATAGCAAGAATGTCCTTCCTCAAACTTGGAGACCAAAACTGCACACAGTACTCCAGGTGTGGTCTCACCAGGGCCCTGTACAGCTGCAGAAGGACCTCTTTGCTCTTATACTCAACTCCCCTCGTTATGAAGGCCAGCATGCCATTAGCTTTCTTCACTGCCTGCTGTACCTCGGGTGATCAAATGGGGGTGGGGAGGGGGAAGAGTTACGGCCCTGCCTCACGTCTCCCTCCATCCCCACTGTACCTGCAGGTCACACTCAAAGTATCGCACCCTCGCTGGCTCGGAGCATCCCAACGTCCCTCAGGACAGCGTGGCTGGCGAATGATCCAGACGTCTAGACACCAGGTTGCCGCAGACAGCTGGCTGTGGAGCGGAACGGACGTGAGGTGAACCCACCCTCCTCCTGCCTCACCAACAGGACAGTCGGCTCTGGAGTTCTGCGCTGTTCACCGCTGACATTCTCAGAGGGAGAGGGAGACTGGGGAGCGGGGGGCCTCGAGGCTGAGTTGGTGTCCCACCCTCCCTGGAGGCGGGCCAGGCGAGCGGGGTGGGGACTTGAGGTCCGGTTGGGGTTCCAAGTCCTCGTCCAGGAAAGGGTGAGGAGGGAGGTGATTCATGGTATCCCATTCTTCTTGTGGGATCGCCCCAGAGAAGAGGAAAGAGCAGAAGGGGGTTGATTTTGATGCAGTCAGGGACTTTGGCCTTCCATCCTCGCTGTGGGGAGAAACGGGGCAGTATGTGAGACCCGTTTCAGGGAGAAGACAGTGGGGTAGGGGTAGGTAGATTTGAAACCTGCTTGGGGGCGTTTGCAGTAGTTTTGAAGGACTGAGGCCCAGCTGGAGGTCCCGTCCTCACTGAAGGAGGGGGCCGGTCCCTGGCCCGTTCACGATGTCCCCCCGTGACCTGCTGGGCCGCCCCTGGCTCCAGCTGGCCCTCCTCTACCTGCTGGTGCTGGGGGTGGGGCTGCCCCTCTTCGGGGCGGACAGGCGGCTCTCCCGCTACTACCTTGGCGGGGCGGAGGGCCTGCAGCGGCTGACGGACCAGGCCCTGGCCCGGAGCCTGGAACGGGCCGAGGAGGCTGAGCGGTACTTCCGGGACACCCCCCAGTGGCACGAGGAGGAGGAGGAGCAGGGCCCCCCGGGGCTGACGCTGGCCATCGTCACCACGGCCCGCCGGCAGGGCGCGGAGCACCGCTACTTCCTGCAGGTGGCGGCCGCCTACCACCGCCTGCTGCGCCTGTGCCCCTGGTGCGGGCGGGCCCGGCTCTTCGCCTGCAACGTCCACCACCCGCCCGAGGACCACGCCCTGCCCCGGCGGGCCCGCAGCCTGATCCCGGAGGTGCGCCGCTTCGGGGAGGAGGGGTCGCCCCCGGCGCCCGAGGACGACCCCTTCGAGAAGGAGAAGGCCGACTACCTCTTCTGCCTGGGCCGGGCGCTGGCCGGCGGGGCTCGGCACGTACTGCTGGCCGAGGACGATGCCCTGCCCCGCCCCGACCTCTTCCCCGTGCTGGGGGACGTGCTGGGCCGACGGCTGCAGGGCCGCCAGCCGCTCTACGTCAAGCTCTACCACCCGGAAAGGCTGCAGGGCTACCTGCACCCCGAGCCAGCCCGGCTGCTGGAGTGGGCCGGCCTGGGGGCGCTGGGGGGCTCCCTCCTGCGCTGGCTGCTGCCTGCCCCGGCCGGCCGCCGCTCCTGGCGCTCCCTGGCCGCGCTGGCGGCCCTGTGCATGCTGGCGGCCGAGCTGGGCGGCCGGGTCTACCTGCTGGAGCTGCGGCGCCTCAGCCCCCAGCTCTACGCCCTGGCCCCGGCCTCCCACTGCTGCACGCCGGCCATGGCCTTCACGGCGGACGGGGCGCGCCGGGCCATGGCGTACCTGGGCGAGCGGCAGTGCCGCAGGGGCTACGCCAAGGACACGGCCCTGTACGAGGCAGCCCGGGAGCACAGCGAGGAGGCCTACGTGGTGGAACCCAACCTGGTCTCGCACATCGGGCTGTACTCGACCCTACGGGGCTACATCGCACGCCCCAGTCTTTGACGGGGGAAGTGGGGGTGCTTCGCTCCTTCTCCGACACCGGGAGTGTGCGATTGGACGGTGCGGGGGGAGCTTCACTCTGTGTCTGACCCCGGGAGTGTGTGATGGGACGGTGCGGGGGGAGATTCACTCTGTGTCTGACCCCGGGAGTGTGTGATGGGACGGTGCGGAGGGAGATTCACTCTGTGTCTGACCCCGGGAGTGTGTGATGGGACGGTGCGGAGGGAGATTCACTCTGTGTCTGACCCCGGGAGTGTGCGATTGGACGGTGCGGGGGGAGCTTCACTCTGTGTCTGACCCCGGGAGTGTGTGATGGGACGGTGCGGGGGGAGATTCACTCTGTGTCTGACCCCGGGAGTGTGTGATGGGACGGTGCGGAGGGAGATTCACTCTGTGTCTGACCCCGGGAGTGTGTGATGGGACGGTGCGGAGGGAGATTCACTCTGTGTCTGACCCGAGGAGTGTGCGATGGGACGGTGCGGAGGGAGATTCACTCTGTGTCTGACCCCGGGAGTGTGTGATGGGACGGTGTGGAGGGAGATTCACTCTGTGTCTGACCCGAGGAGTGTGCGATGGGACGGTGCGGAGGGAGATTCACTCTGTGTCTGACCCCGGGAGTGTGTGATGGGACGGTGCGGAGGGAGATTCACTCTGTGTCTGACCCTGGGAGTGTGTGATGGGACGGTGCGGAGGGAGATTCACTCTGTGTCTGACCCCGGGAGAGTGTGATGGGACGGTGCGGAGGGAGATTCACTCTGTGTCTGACCCCGGGAGAGTGTGATGGGACGGTGCGGAGGGAGATTCACTCTGTGTCTGACCCCGGGAGTGTGTGATGGGACGGTGCGGAGGGAGATTCACTCTGTGTCTGACCCCGGGAGAGTGTGATGGGACGGTGCGGAGGGAGATTCACTCTGTGTCTGACCCCGGGAGAGTGTGATGGGACGGTGCGGAGGGAGATTCACTCTGTGTCTGACCCCGGGAGTGTGTGATGGGACGGTGCGGAGGGAGATTCACTCTGTGTCTGACCCCGGGAGTGTGTGATGGGACGGTGCGGAGGGAGATTCACTCTGTGTCTGACCCCGGGAGTGTGTGATGGGACGGTGTGGAGGGAGTTTCACTCCATTAATGACACAGGTGCCTTGACGGATGATGTGTAAAAGAGCTCGTTGGGATCCGTTCTGAAGCCAGGCAAGCAGCTCCTTGGGGACGTTTGCTGCAGAATTGATGTTTCAAACATGTTATGAAATGCTAATGTAATTTGGGATTGCGACGGATATATTTGTGAATATCACTGACTGCTGTGGCCTTAATGTAAGCAAATTAAATATTTATCTCAAACACTGATGCAGCCTGTGGTAATTATTCTGGCTGAGAGGGTGAGAATGAGAGACAGGGGTGGCGAAGGGGCTGATAAGAGAGAGGGGCAGAGAGCACGGGGGAGATGGGGGAATACGGGGGACAGAGAGAACAGGGAGACAGAGATGGAGAGTGGGGAGAGAGGAGGGAGAGAGAGAGGCTCGGCAGAGGAGGGATGTGGGAGGGCATTTATTGGGTAGGAGGGCAGGAGGAGAACAGAGGGAGAGTGGAAGAGGAAGGGTTAGAAGGGCGGAGTTGGGGAGATGCAGATAGGGGGAGAAGGAGAGAGGGATGGTGGGAATGGAGAGAGATTTGGAAGTGAGCAAGAAAGCCAGGGTGGGGATGGTGTGGAGAAGAGGGGCTGGTGGTAGGAGAAAGAGAGGGAGAGGAATGGGGAGAGACGGGGGGAGCAATCAGAGGGGGAGAGTCGGGTCAGGAGAATCAGAGGGAGGAAACAGTGGGGGAGAGAGTCAGGAACGGAGTGGGGCAGAGAGTCAGGGGAGACAGAATGGGGGAGAAACAGTGGGGGAGACAGTTGGGGGGAACAGAGTGGGTGCGAGAGTTGGGGTAAACGGAGTGGGTGAGAGTGTTGGGGGAAACAGTGGGAGAGAGTCGGGGGAACAGAGTGGGGGAGAGAGTCGGGGAGAACAGATTGGGGGAGAGTGTCGGGGGAAACAGTGGGGGAGAGAGTCGGGGGAAACAGAGTGGGGGAGAGAGTCGGGGAACAGAGTGGGGGGAGAGTGTCGGGGAAAAGAGTGGGGGAGAGTGTCGGGAGGCAGAGTGGGGGAGAGAGTCGGGGAGAACAGAGTGGGGGAGAGAGTCGGGGGAACAGAGTGGGGAAGAGGGTCGGGGGAAACAGAGTGGGGGAGACAGTTGGGGGAAACAGCGTGGGGGAGACTGAGTGTTGAGAGAGTGGGGGAGAGAATCGGGGAGACAGAGTGGGGGAAAGAGTCGGGGGGAACAGAGTAGGGGAGACAGTTGGGGGGAAACAGCGTGGGGGAGACTGAGTGTTGAGAGAGTGGGGGAGAGAATCGGGGAGACAGAGTGGGGGAAAGAGTCGGGGGGAATAGAGTGGGGGAGAGAGTCGGGGAGAAACAAAGAGGGGAAGAGAGTCAGGGGAACAGAGTGGGAGAGAGAATCGGGGAGACAGAGGGGGAGAGAGTCAGGGGAAAAGAGTGGGGGAGGGTGTCGGGAGGCAGAGTGGGGGAGAGAGTCGGGGGAAACAGAGTGGGGGAGAGTGTCGGGGGAACAGAGTGGGGGAGAGTGTCGGGGGAAACAGAGTGGGGGAGAGAGCCGTGGGAAACAGAGGGGGAGAGAGTCGGGGGAAACAGAGTGGGGGAGAGTGTCGGGAGGCAGAGTCGGGGGAAACAGAGTGGGGGAGAGAGTCGGGGGAACAGAGTGGGGGAGAGTGTCGGGGGAAACAGAGTGGGGGAGAGAGCCGTGGGAAACAGAGGGGGAGAGAGTCGGGGGAAACAGAGTGGGGGAGAGTGTCGGGAGGCAGAGTCGGGGGAAACAGAGTGGGGGAGAGAGTCGGGGGAACAGAGTGGGGGAGAGTGTCGGGGGGACCAGAGTCGGGGAGAAACAGAGTGGGGGAGAGAGTCGGGGGAAACAGAGTGGGGGAGAGGGTCGGGGGAAACAGAGTGGGGGAGACAGTTGGGGGGAAACACCGTGGGGGAGAGGGTCGGGGGAAACAGAGTGGGGGAGACAGTTGGGGGAAACAGCGTGGGGGAGAGAGTCGGGGGGAACAGAGTGGGGGAGAGAGCCGTGGGGAACAGAGTGGGGGAGAGAGTCCGGGGAACAGAGTGGGGGAGAGAGTCGGGGGGAACAGAGTGGGGGAGAGAGTCGGGGGGAACAGAGTGGGGGAGAGAGCCGCGGGGAACAGAGTAGGGCAGAGAGTCGGGGGGAAACAGCGTGGGGGAGACAGTCGGGGGGAACAGAGTGGGTGCGAGAGTTGGGGTAAACGGAGTGGGTGAGAGTGTTGGGGGAAACAGAGTGGGGGAGAGAGTCGGGGGGAGGCAGAGTGGGAGAGAGAGTAGGGGGAAATAGAGTGGGGCAGAGAGTCGGGGGAAACAGAGTGGGGAGAGAGTCGGGGGAAACAGAGTGGGGGAGAGAGCCGTGGGAAACAGAGGGGGAGAGTGTCGGGGGAAGAGAGTGGGGGAAGAGAGTCGGGGGAACAGAGTGGGGGAGAGAGTCGGGGGACCAGAGTGGGGGAGAGTGTCGGGAGGCAGAGTCGGGGGACCAGAGTAGGGGAGAGTGTCGGGAGGCAGAGTCGGGGGAAACAGAGTGGGGGAGAGTGTCGGGGGAAACAGTGGGGGAGAGAGTCGGGGGAAACAGAGTGGGGGAGAGAGTCGGGGGAACAGAGTGGGGGGAGAGTGTCGGGGAAAAGAGTGGGGGAGAGTGTCGGGAGGCAGAGTGGGGGAGAGAGTCGGGGAGAACAGAGTGGGGGAGAGAGTCGGGGGAAACAGAGTGGGGGAGACTGAGTGTTGAGAGAGTGGGGGAGAGAATCGGGGAGACAGAGTGGGGGAAAGAGTCGGGGGGAACAGAGTGGGGGAGACAGTTGGGGGGAAACAGCGTGGGGGAGACTGAGTGTTGAGAGAGTGGGGGAGAGAATCGGGGAGACAGAGTGGGGGAAAGAGTCGGGGGGAACAGAGTGGGGGAGAGAGTCGGGGAGAAACAAAGAGGGGAAGAGAGTCAGGGGAACAGAGTGGGAGAGAGAATCGGGGAGACAGAGGGGGAGAGAGTCAGGGGAAAAGAGTGGGGGAGGGTGTCGGGAGGCAGAGTGGGGGAGAGTGTCGGGGAGAACAGAGTGGGGGAGAGAGTCGGGGGAAACAGAGTGGGGGAGAGTGTCGGGAGGCAGAGTCGGGGGAAACAGAGTGGGGGAGAGAGTCGGGGGAACAGAGTGGGGGAGAGTGTCGGGGGGACCAGAGTCGGGGAGAAACAGAGTGGGGGAGAGAGTCGGGGGAACAGAGTGGGGGAGAGGGTCGGGGGAAACAGAGTGGGGGAGACAGTTGGGGGGAAAGAGTGGGGGAGAGTGTCGGGAGGCAGAGTGGGGGAGAGAGTCGGGGGAAACAGAGTGGGGGAAAGTGTCGGGAGGCAGATTCGGGGGAAACAGAGTGGGGGAGAGAGTCGGGGGAACAGAGTGGGGGAGAGTGTCGGGGGGACCAGAGTGGGGGAGAGAGTCGGGGAGAAACAGAGAGGGGAAGAGAGTCAGGGGAACAGAGTGGGAGAGAGAATCGGGGAGACAGAGGGGGAGAGAGTCGGGGGGAACAGAGTGGGGGAGCGATTCGGGGGGAACAGATTGGGAGAGAGTGTCGGGGGAACAGAGTGGGGGAGAGTGTCGGGAGGCAGAGTCGGGGGAACATAGTGGGGGAGAGAGTCGGGGTAACAGAGTGGGGGAGAGGTTCGGGGGAAACAGAGTGGGGGAGAGGGTCGGGGAAACAGAGTGCGGGAGACAGTTGGGGGGAAACACCGTGGGGGAGAGGGTCGGGGGAAACAGAGTGGGGGAGACAGTTGGGGGGAAACACCGTGGGTGAGAGGGTCGGGGGAAACAGAGTGGGGGAGACAGTTGGGGGGAAACAGCGTGGGGGAGAGAGCCGTGGGAAACAGAGGGGGAGAGAGTCGGGGGAAACAGAGTGGGGGAGAGAGTCGGGGGGAACAGAGTGGGGGAGAGAGCCGTGGGGAACAGAGTGGGGGAGAGAGCCGCGGGGAACAGAGTAGGGCAGAGAGTCGGGGGGAAACAGAGTGGGGGAGACAGTTGGGGGGAAACAGCGTGGGGGAGAGAGTCGGGGGAAATAGAGTGGGGGAGAGAGTCGGGGTTAACAGTGTGGGGGAGAGTGTCGGGGGAAGCAGAGTGGGGATACAGTTGGGGAGAAACAGAGCGGGAGAGAGTCGGGGGAAACAGAGTGGGGGAGACAGTCGGGGGAAACAGAGTGGGGAGAGAGTCGGGGGAAACAGAGTGGGGGAGAGAGCCGTGGGAAACAGAGGGGGAGAGAGCCGTGGGAAACAGAGGGGGAGAGAGTCGGGGGAACAGAGTGGGGGAGAGTGTAGGGGGAACAGAGTGGGGGAGAGAGTCGGGGGAACAGACTGGGGGAGAGAGTCGGGAGGCAGAGTCGGGGGACCAGAGTGGGGGAGAGTGTCGGGAGGCAGAGTCGGGGGAAACAGAGTGGGGGAGAGTGTCGGGGGAACAGAGTGGGGAGAGAGTCAGGGGAACAGAGTGGGCGAGAGGGTCGGGGGAAACAGAGTGGGGGAGAGAGTCGGGAGGCAGAGTCGGGGGAACAGAGTAGGGGTGAGAGTCGGGGGAACAGAGTGGGGGAGAGTGTCGGGAGGCAGAGTCGGGGGACCAGAGTGGGGGAGAGTGTCGGGAGGCAGAGTCGGGGGAAACAGAGTGGGCGAGAGGGTCGAGGGAAACAGAGTGGGGGAGAGAGTCGGGAGGCAGAGTCGGGGGAACAGAGTGGGGGAGAGAGTCGGGGGAACAGAGTGGGGGAGAGTGTCGGGAGGCAGAGTCGGGGGAAACAGAGTGGGGGAGAGAGTCGGGGGAAACAGAGTGGGGGAGAGAGTCGGGGTTAACAGTGTGGGGGAGAGTGTCGGGGGAAGCAGAGTGGGGATAGAGTTGGGGAGAAACAGAGCGGGAGAGAGTCGGGGTAACAGAGTGGGGGAGAGGGTCGGGGGAAACAGAGTGCGGGAGACAGTTGGGGGGAAACACCGTGGGGGAGAGGGTCGGGGGAAACAGTGGGGGAGACAGTTGGGGGGAAACACCGTGGGTGAGAGGGTCGGGGGAAACAGAGTGGGGGAGACAGTTGGGGGGAAACAGCGTGGGGGAGAGAGCCGTGGGAAACAGAGGGGGAGAGAGTCGGGGGAAACAGAGTGGGGGAGAGAGTCGGGCGGAACAGAGTGGGGGAGAGAGCCGTGGGGAACAGAGTGGGGGAGAGAGCCGCGGGGAACAGAGTAGGGCAGAGAGTCGGGGGGAAACAGAGTGGGGGAGACAGTTGGGGGGAAACAGCGTGGGGGAGAGAGTCGGGGGAAACAGAGTTGGGTAGACAGTCGGGGGAACAGAGTGGGGGAGACAGTCGGGGGGAACAGAGTGGGTGCGAGAGTTGGGGTAAACGGAGTGGGTGAGAGTGTTGGGGGAAACAGAGTGGGGGAGAGAGTCGGGGGGAGGCAGAGTGGGGGAGAGAATCGGGGGGATCAGAGTGGGGCAGAGAATCGGGGGTGACAGAGTTGGGGAGAGAGTCAGGGGAACAGAGTGGGGGGAGAGTCGGGGGGAAACACAGTGGGAGAGAGAGTAGGGGGAAATAGAGTGGGGGAGAGAGTCGGGGTTAACAGTGTGGGGGAGAGTGTCGGGG
Source organism: Mobula hypostoma (assembly GCF_963921235.1). Taxonomy (NCBI): domain Eukaryota; kingdom Metazoa; phylum Chordata; class Chondrichthyes; order Myliobatiformes; family Myliobatidae; genus Mobula; species Mobula hypostoma. Next base: position 168,677 of record NC_086127.1, on the reverse strand, counting down.
GAAGCAGAGTGGGGATAGAGTTGGGGAGAAACAGAGCGGGAGAGAGTCGGGGGAAACAGAGTGGGGGAGAGAGTCGGGGGAAACAGAGTGGGGAGAGAGTCGGGGGAAACAGAGTGGGGGAGAGAGCCGTGGGAAACAGAGGGGGAGAGAGCCGTGGGAAACAGAAGGGGAGAGAGTCGGGGGAACAGAGTGGGGGAGAGTGTCGGGGGAACAGAGTGGGGGAGAGAGTCGGGGGAACAGAGTGGGGGAGAGAGTCGGGAGGCAGAGTCGGGGGACCAGAGTGGGGGAGAGTGTCGGGAGGCAGAGTCGGGGGAAACAGAGTGGGGGAGAGTGTCGGGGGAACAGAGTGGGGGAGAGAGTCAGGGGAACAGAGTGGGCGAGAGGGTCGGGGGAAACAGAGTGGGGGAGAGAGTCGGGAGGCAGAGTCGGGGGAACAGAGTAGGGGAGAGAGTCGGGGGAACAGAGTGGGGGAGAGTGTCGGGAGGCAGAGTCGGGGGACCAGAGTGGGGGAGAGTGTCGGGAGGCAGAGTCGGGGGAAACAGAGTGGGGGAGAGAGTCGGGGGAACAGAGTGGGGGAGAGAGTCAGGGGAACAGAGTGGGCGAGAGGGTCGGGGGAAACAGAGTGGGGGAGAGAGTCGGGAGGCAGAGTCGGGGGAACAGAGTAGGGGAGAGAGTCGGGGGAACAGAGTGGGGGAGAGTGTCGGGAGGCAGAGTCGGGGGACCAGAGTGGGGGAGAGTGTCGGGAGGCAGAGTCGGGGGAAACAGAGTGGGCGAGAGGGTCGAGGGAAACAGAGTGGGGGAGAGAGTCGGGAGGCAGAGTCGGGGGAACAGAGTGGGGGAGAGAGTCGGGGGAACAGAGTGGGGGAAAGTGTCGGGAGGCAGAGTCGGGGGACCAGAGTGGGGGAGAGTCTCGGGAGGCAGAGTCGGGGGAAACAGAGTGGGGGAGAGAGTCGGGGGAAACAGAGTGGGGGAGAGAGTCGGGGGAAACAGAGTGGGGGGAGAGTCGAGGGAAACAGAGTTGGGGTGAGAGTGGGGGGAGACAGATTGGGACAGAGTCGGGGGAGACTGAGTGGTGAGAGAGTTGGGGGAAAGGGAGTGGGGGAGAATGTCAGGGGGATCAGTGTGGGTGAGAGAATCGGGGAGACAGAGGGGGAGAGAGTCGGGGGGAACAGAGTGGGGGAGAGAGTCGGGGAGAACAGAGTGGGGGAGAGAGTCGGGGAGAACAGAGTGGGGGAGCGATTCGGGGGGAACAGTGGGAGAGTCGGGGGAAACAGAGTGGGGGAGAGTGTCGGGAGGCAGAGTCGGGGGAACAGAGTTGGGGAGAGAGTCGGGGGAACAGAGTGGGGAAGAGGGTCGGGGGAAACGGAGTGGGGGAGACAGTTGGGGGGAAACAGCGTGGGGGAGAGAGCCGTGGGAAACAGAGTGGGGGAGACAGTTGGGGGGAAACAGCGTGGGGGAGAGAGCCGTGGGAAACAGAGTGGGGGAGACAGTTGGGGGGAAACAGCGTGGGGGAGAGAGCCGTGGGAAACAGAGGGGGAGAGAGTCGGGGGGAACAGAGTGGGGGAGAGAGCCGCGGGGAACAGAGTGGGGGAGAGAGCCGTGGGAACAGAGTGGGGGAGAGAGCCGCGGGGAACAGAGTAGGGCAGAGAGTCGGGGGGAAACAGAGTGGGGGAGTCAGTCGGGGGGAAACAGAGTGGGGGAGACAGTCGGGGGGAACAGAGTGGGGGAGACAGTCGGGGGGAACAGAGTGGGTGCGAGAGTCAGGGTAAACGGAGTGAGTGAGACAGTCGGGGAAACAGAGTGGAGGAGAGAGTTGGGGGGAGGCAGAGTGGGGGAGAGAGTCGGGGGGAGGCAGAGTGGGGGAGAGAGTCGTGGGGGGACTGAGTGGTGAGACAGTCGGGGGGACCAGAGTGGGGGGATCAGAGTGGGGGAGAGAGTCGGGGGAACAGTGTGGGAGAGATAGTCGGGGGAACAGATTGGGGGAGAGAGTCGGGGGAACAGAGTGGGGGAGAGAGTCGGGGGAACAGAGAGGGGGAGAGAGTCAGGGGAACAGAGTGGGGGAGAGAGAGTCGGGGGGATCAGAGTGGGGGAGAGAGTCGGGGGAACAGTGTGGGAGAGATAGTCGGGGGAACAGATTGGGGGAGAGAGTCGGGGGAACAGAGTGGGGGAGAGAGTCGGGGGAACAGAGTGGGGGGGAGAGTCGGGGGAACAGTGTGGGAGAGATAGTCGGGGGAACAGAGTGGGGGAGAGAGTCGGGGGAACAGAGTGGGGAAGAGAGTCAGGGGAACAGAGTGGGAGAGAGAGAGTCGGGGTTAACAGAGTGGGGGAGAGAGTCGGGAGAACAGAGTGGGGGAGAGAGTCGGGGTTAACAGTGTGGGGGAGAGATCCGGGGGAACAGAGTGGGGGGGGGAGAGTCGGGGGAACAGTGTGGGAGAGAGAGAGTCGGGGTTAACAGAGTGGGGGAGAGTCGGGGGAACAGTGTGGGAGAGATAGTCGGGGGAACAGAGTGGGGGAGAGAGAGTCGGGGGGAACAGAGTGGGGGGAGAGTCGGGGGAACAGTGTGGGAGAGATAGTCGGGGGAACAGAGTGGGGGAGAGAGAGTCGGGGGGAACAGAGTGGCGGAGAGAGTCGGGGGAACAGAGTGGGGGAGAGAGCCGTGGGAACAGAGTGGGGGAGAGAGCCGCGGGGAACAGAGTAGGGCAGAGAGTCGGGGGGAAACAGAGTGGGGGAGACAGTCGGGGGGAACAGAGTGGGGGAGACAGTCGGGGGGAACAGAGTGGGTGCGAGAGTCAGGGTAAACGGAGTGGGTGAGACAGTCGGGGAAACAGATTGGGTGAGACAGTCGGGGGAAACAGATTGGGGGAGAGAGTCGAGGGAGGCAGAGTGGGGGAGAGAGTCGGGGGGAGGCAGAGTGGGGGAGAGAGTCGTGGGGGGACTGAGTGGTGAGACAGTCGGGGGGACCAGAGTGGGGGGGGGGGAGAGTCGGGGGGATCAGAGTGGGGGAGAGAGCCGCGGGGAACAGAGTGGGGGAGAGAGCCGTGGGAACAGAGTGGGGGAGAGAGTCGGGGGAACAGAGTGGGGGAGAGAACCGCGGGGAACAGAGTGGGGGAGAGAGCCGTGGGAACAGAGTGGGGGAGAGAGCCGCGGGGAACAGAGTGGGGGAGAGAGTCGGGGGAACAGTGTGGGAGAGATAGTCGGGGGAACAGATTGGGGGAGAGAGTCGGGGGAACAGAGTGGGGGAGAGAGTCGGGGGAACAGAGTGGGGGGAGAGTCGGGGGGAAACAGAGTGGGGGAGAGAGTCGGGGTTAACAGAGTGGGGGAGAGAGTCGGGAGAACAGAGTGGGGGAGAGAGTCGGGGTTAACAGTGTGGGGGAGAGATCCGGGGGAACAGAGTGGGGGGGGGGGGAGAGTCGGGGGAACAGTGTGGGAGAGAGAGAGTCGGGGTTAACAGAGTGGGGGGGAGTCGGGGGAACAGTGTGGGAGAGATAGTCGGGGGAACAGAGTGGGGGAGAGAGAGTCGGGGGGAACAGAGTGGGGGGGAGAGTCGGGGGAACAGTGTGGGAGAGATAGTCGGGGGAACAGAGTGGGGGAGAGAGTCGGGGGAACAGAGTGGGGGAGAGAGCCGTGGGAACAGAGTGGGGGAGAGAGCCGCGGGGAACAGAGTAGGGCAGAGAGTCGGGGGGAAACAGAGTGGGGGAGACAGTCGGGGGGAACAGAGTGGGGGAGACAGTCGGGGGGAACAGAGTGGGTGCGAGAGTTGGGGTAAACGGAGTGGGTGAGAGTGTTGGGGGAAACAGAGTGGGGGAGAGAATCGGGGGAAACAGAGTGGGGAAGACAGTCGAGGGGAACAGAGTGGGTGCGAGAGTCAGGGTAAACGGAGTGGGTGAGACAGTCGGGGAAACAGATTGGGTGAGACAGTCGGGGGAAACAGATTGGGGGAGAGAGTCGAGGGAGGCAGAGTGGGGGAGAGAGTCGGGGGGAGGCAGAGTGGGGGAGAGAGTCGTGGGGGGACTGAGTGGTGAGACAGTCGGGGGGACCAGAGTGGGGGGGGGAGAGTCGGGGGGATCAGAGTGGGGGAGAGAGCCGCGGGGAACAGAGTGGGGGAGAGAGCCGTGGGAACAGAGTGGGGGAGAGAGCCGCGGGGAACAGAGTGGGGGAGAGAGTCGGGGGAACAGAGTGGGGGAGAGAGCCGTGGGAACAGAGTGGGGGAGAGAGCCGCGGGGAACAGAGTGGGGGAGAGAGTCGGGGGAACAGAGTGGGGGAGAGAGCCGTGGGAACAGAGTGGGGGAGAGAGCCGCGGGGAACAGAGTAGGGCAGAGAGTCGGGGGGAAACAGAGTGGGGGAGACAGTCGGGGGGAACAGAGTGGGGGAGACAGTCGGGGGGAACAGAGTGGGTGTGAGAGTTGGGGTAAACGGAGTGGGTGAGAGTGTTGGGGGAAACAGAGTGGAGGAGAGAGTCGGGGGGAGGCAGAGTGGGGGAGAGAGTCGGGGGGAGGCAGAGTGGGGGAGAGAGTCGTGGGGGGACTGAGTGGTGAGACAGTCGGGGGGACCAGAGTGGGGGGATCAGAGTGGGGGAGAGAGTCGGGGGAACAGTGTGGGAGAGATAGTCGGGGGAACAGATTGGGAGAGAGAGTCGGGGGAACAGAGTGGGGGAGAGAGAGTCGGGGGGAACAGAGTGGGGGAGAGAGTCGGGAGAACAGAGTGGGGGAGAGAGCCGGGGGAACAGAGTGGGGGAGAGAGTCGGGGGAACAGTGTGGGAGAGATAGTCGGGGGAACAGAGTGGGGAAGAGAGTCGGGGGAGCAGAGTGGGGGAGAGAGTCGGGGGAACAGTGTGGGGGGAGAGTCGGGGGAACAGTGTGGGAGAGATAGTCGGGGGAACAGAGTGGGGGAGAGAGAGTCGGGGGGAACAGAGTGGTGGGGAGAGTCGGGGGAAAAGTGTGGGAGAGATAGTCGGGGGAACAGAGTGGGGGAGAGAGAGTCGGGGGGAACAGAGTGGGGGAGAGAGCCGTGGGAACAGAGTGGGGGAGAGAGCCGCGGGGAACAGAGTAGGGCAGAGAGTCGGGGGGAAACAGAGTGGGGGAGACAGTCGGGGGGAACAGAGTGGGGGAGACAGTCGGGGGGAACAGAGTGGGTGCGAGAGTTGGGGTAAACGGAGTGGGTGAGAGTGTTGGGGGAAACAGAGTGGGGGAGAGAATCGGGGGAAACAGAGTGGAGGAGAGAATCGGGGGAAACAGAGTGGGGGAGACAGTCAAGGGGAACAGAGTGGGTGCGAGAGTCAGGGTAAACGGAGTGGGTGAGACAGTCGGGGAAACAGATTGGGGAGAGAGTCGGGGGGAGGCAGAGTGGGGGAGAGAGTCTGGGGGGGACTGAGTGGTGAGACAGTCGGGGGGACCAGAGTGGGGGGGGAGAGTCGGGGGGATCAGAGTGGGGGAGAGAGTCGGGGGAACAGTGTGGGAGAAATAGTCGGAGGAACAGATTGGGGGAGAGAGAGTCGGGGGAACAGAGTGGGGGAGAGAGTCGGGGGAACAGAGTGGGGGAGAGAGTCGGGGGAACAGAGTAGGGGAGAGAGTCGGGGTTAACAGTGTGGGGGAGAGATCCGGGGGAACAGAGTGGGGGAGAGAATCGGGGGAAACAGAGTGGGGGAGACAGTCGAGGGGAACAGAGTGGGTGCGAGAGTCAGGGTAAACGGAGTGGGTGAGACAGTCGGGGAAACAGAGTGGGGGAGAGAGTCGGGGGGAGGCAGAGTGGGGGAGAGAGTCGGGGGGAGGCAGAGTGGGGGAGAGAATCGGGGGAAACAGAGTGGGGGAGACAGTCAAGGGGAACAGAGTGGGTGCGAGAGTCAGGGTAAACGGAGTGGGTGAGACAGTCGGGGAAACAGATTGGGGGAGAGAGTCGGGGGGAGGCAGAGTGGGGGAGAGAGTCAGGGGGAGGCAGAGTGGGGGAGAGAGTCTGGGGGGGACTGAGTGGTGAGACAGTCGGGGGGACCAGAGTGGGGGGGAGAGTCGGGGGGATCAGAGTGGGGGAGAGAGTCGGGGGAACAGTGTGGGAGAGATAGTCAGGGGAACAGATTGGGGAAGAGAGAGTCGGGGGAACAGAGTGGGGGAGAGAGTCGGGGGAACAGAGTAGGGGAGAGAGTCGGGGTTAACAGTGTGGGGGAGAGATCCGGGGGAAACAGAGCGGGAGAGTGTCGGGGGAACAGAGTGGGGGAGAGAGTCGGGGGGAAACACAGTGGGAGAGAGTGTCGGGGGAAATAGAGTGGGGGAGACAGTCGGGGTTAACAGTGTGGGGGGAGAGTGTCAGGGGGAAGCAGAGTGGGGATAGAGTCAGGGAGAAACAGTGGGGGAGAGAGTCGGGGAAATGAGTGAGGGAGAGAGTCTGGGGCAGAAACAGAGTGGGGGAGAGAGTCTGGGGAAACAGAGTGGGGGAAAGTGTCAGGGGAACAGAGCGGGAGAGAGTCGGGGGAAACAGCGGGGGAGAGAGTTGGGGGGAAACAGTGGGGGAGAGGTTTGGGAGGAAAAGAGTAGGCAAGAGAGTCGGGGCATACAACCTTGCACAGGCCTGCGCCCCGGAGAGTGAAGACTTTCCAGGCGCAGATTCATGGTCTCGCAAGATTAACCGATGCGTCTTCCCTTTTGGTTTTCTAAGATTAGCAGACAAGAATTTAATCCTATTATTAAACATACATTAACAATTTGGTTTCTGTTTCATAGATTTTTTGAGTTAAATGATTTTCTTTCCAGTAATATCTATCTCAATTATTTTTTGAAACCATCAATTTTGGATAAGGCCTTTTTAATCTGGAAAACCAAGGGAATAATAACTTTTCCAGATTTGTTTTCAGGGGACTGTTTAATGTTGTTTTTTCTCAGTTAGTGGATAAATAATGTACACTTTTTTAGATATTTACAAATTAGGAAGTTTTTACGTGGTTTGTTACCAAATGACCCTTCTGCTTATCCACCTAATATGACAGATGTTCTCTTTCAGTTTAAACCATTTCAAAAAGGGTTGATAGCTATAATCTATAAATGGTTACTGAGTTCACAAATGATATCTAATGATAAAATTAAATGCGCTTGGGAATGGGAATTTCAAGAGTCATTTTCAGATAATCAATGGAGTAAAATTTTTCGTTTGGTTAACAACTCATCTATTTGTGCCCGTCATTCCTTGATACAGTTCAAGATAGTGTATCGGACCCATATCTCACAGGATAAACTAGCACGTATTTTCTCCAACATCAATCCTATTTGTGACAGATGTAATACTGAGGTGGCCACTTTAACTTGTATGTTTTGGTCTTGTATAAAGCTGGACAATTTTTGGAGAGATGTATTTAAAACATTACCAAAAGTTTTGGATCTGGATCTACAACCTAATTTGCTTACGGCAATTTTTGCGATTATCCCATCGGAAGAAGGAACTATTCCTGTTTCTCCTCAACGTATGACACCCTTTTCAACCTTACTGGCTAGGAGAGCCATTTTATTGAAGTGGAAGGATTCTAATCCACTGACGGCCTTTTACTGGCTCTCCTCCATTATGTCCTGTTTAAGTTTAGAGAAAATAAGAAGTCGGACATTTGATACATCCTTTAAATTTGAGCAAATACAGCGATCTTTTATCCAATATTTTCATTTAATTTGATTTATTACTCATTCAATCTTTTTTTCCGAAATTTTAGATTTGATCAGAAAGTCTTTCTTTCTCTTTTTTGGTCGTATCCTCAAAATAGACTGCCCAGTCCTTTTTTTTTTTGTTTTGCTATAGTGTAGTGGGTTTTTTTCTTTTCATTTCAAACCAAATGTTTTTTTCATTCTCTTCGTAAACTGGTCAGAGGAGAATTGTTATTTTCATTATTTTTTATTATATATTTTATACTAGTTTAATAATATCTATGATTTTGACAATGTCTATCTTAATCTTGGTTTATATTGTTACTGATACATATACTTGAACTAATTCTCTTCTTGACTGTATTTATACCTCTTTTAAATCAATAAAAAGTTTAAAAAAGAAAGAAAGAAATATGGAATGAACTTATCTACTTACCTTGCATCTGGCTTTTGCCGAAACCCTGTTGAGCCAATGCCTTACCTCTCTGACTCAGACCACTCCAACAATGACAGCTCCTCCAGATGTTACCCCTCTTTTCTGGAGAATGGGTTTTTAAAGCTCTTCTCCGGACTTGGGTGGGAACGCTGACACTGCCTCTGCACTGCACTCCAATCAAAGACTCGCGTTGAAACCTCCCTGCTTCCAGTCCATGACAGGGTGGGGGCCGAGGTTCTGTACGTGACAGGGAAGGAGAGTACGGGTGTGGGGACTGAGGTTCTGTCCATGACGGGGTGAGGGCCGAGGTTCTGTACGTGACAGGGAAGGAGAGTACGGGTGTGGGGACTGAGGTTCTGTCCATAACGGGGTGGGAGTCGAGGTTCTGTACGTGACAGGGAAGGAGAGTACGGGTGTGGGGACTGAGGTTCTGTCCATGACAGGGTGGGGGCCGAGGTTCTGTACGTGACAGGGAAGGAGAGTACGGGTATGGGGACTGAGGTTCTGTCCATGACAGGGTGGGGGCCGTGGTTCTGTACGTGACAGGGAAGGAGAGTACGGGTGTGGGGACTGAGGTTCTGTCCATGACAGGGTGGGGGCCGAGGTTCTGTACGTGACAGGGAAGGAGAGTACGGGTATGGGGACTGAGGTTCTGTCCATGACAGGGTGGGGGCCGAGGTTCTGTACGTGACAGGGAAGGAGACTACGGGTATGGGGACTGAGGATTTGTCCATGACAGGGTGGGGGCCGAGGTTCTGTACGTGGCAGGGAAGGAGACTACGGGTGTGGGGACTGAGGTTCTGTCCATAACGGGGTGGGAGTCGAGGTTCTGTACGTGACAGGGAAGGAGAGTGCGGGTGTGGGGACTGAGGATTTGTCCATGACAGGGTGGGGGCTGAGGTTCTGTACGTGACAGGGAAGGAGAGTGCGGGTGTGGGGACTGAGGATTTGTCCATGACGGGGTGAGGGTCGAGGTTCTGTACGTGACAGGGAAGGAGAGTGCGGGTGTGGGGACTGAGGTTCTGTCCATAACGGGGTGGGAGTCGAGGTTCTGTACGTGACAGGGAAGGAGAGTGCGGGTGTGGGGACTGAGGATTTGTCCATGACAGGGTGGGGGCTGAGGTTCTGTACGTGACAGGGAAGGAGAGTGCGGGTGTGGGGACTGAGGATTTGTCCATGACAGGGTGGGGGTCGAGGTTCTGTACGTGACAGGGAAGGAGACTACAGGTGTGGGGACTGAGGATTTGTCCATAACGGGGTGGGGGCCAAGGTTCTGTCTATGACAGGAAAGGAGAGTACGGGTGTGGGGACTGAGGTTCTGTCCATGACGAGCTGGGGTGAGTGACTGTAGTTGTATCTGTGACAGTGAGTGAGGGGGCCGAGGTTCTGTCTGTGACAGGGACGGAGAGGAGACTGAGGTTCTGCCCGTGATGGGAAGGGAATCAGCAGGGCTCCCTCACAGGGACAGGTGACATTAACGTCGAAACCCTCACTCCTGTTCTCGGCAGCTCTGTTCAAACACCATCCCTTCCGACAAGTCATTATCAGCCCACCCATGATCGACATTGAATGTGGCAACAAACACAGCCCATGGGAGGAGATAAACCACAAACTCCTCCATCTCCTCACTGAGGTACTGTTTTACACCTCAGCTCACACTGAGACGGTAACGATGTCCAAACATCGCTCTCTGAACACTCCAGCATCTCCCAGTTCACTACCCGAACATCAGTCAGAGTCTCCACAAGCTGAGTGATGAAGGGAATATTTTCTTCTCAAACCGTGAAGTCTCAGGCACACGTTCAAAAATAATAACTGTTTATTGAGCTCAGTAACAACACATGATGGTCACTGCATAATAAATGGTAAAATAAAAGCCTGGTAATATTGTATTTTGGGTGGTGGGGTGGAGATTCATCTCTACCAAAGGAGGTGTAATGTGCTCCTTCCCTCTGCTAGCCTGCTGGTCACCCTCGGGCAAGGTGTAGCACCTGCTTAGCTCCCGATAGGGGTCACGTGAAGTCAAGGGATCAGGTGGTGGATGGTTGTATGAACAACGGCTGCATATCACAAGTCCTGATTATGCGACCACTGACGCCAGGCAAACAATCCCCGAAGAGTATCGATAACGGCTGAGGTCGCCCATCTTGTAAAGACACCACCCAGAAGGCAGCAAGGGCAAACCACTACTGTAGAAAAATCTTGCCAAGAAGGTTCACGGTCAGAGATAGAGAGAAGAATAAGAACAACAGATTAAAGACAAATGAAAGACCATGATCACCCACATTATACGACACATCACGATGATGAATAGTGTATTAGACAAAATACCTGCAGAAAGTTCAGTAACGTATTAATCCAGCTGATCCCCTGTGTAACCAGCCCTGTGGATCGCTGTCATTCATCATTTGGGACATTGCTACTTATGACACTATAGCACATGACAGACATTACTGATCATTTATCAGCCCAGTCGACTCACTCCTTCCATCACCAGAAACCGAACAGGGTGCAGAGACAGTTCCGGTCCCAGTTGACTGCTGCTTCAGCCCCAGAGATTCAGCCCAGTCCGAGGGACACTGAGTGAGACTGTCCCGCCTGTGCACCGGGTAACATCCAGTGATGGACGTCCGATGGAAGCACCACCCTGGGACCCAGCACCTGAGTCCCAGGTTCCAGGGCCAGGCCAGGCCTCCCACGCCATCACAGGAGACTTGCTCGGTTCCAGCTGGGATGTTCAGGTTCAAAGGGGAGGGTGGGAAATCGGAGAGAAATGTTCCGATCCCAGGGGTGGTGATGTACACACAGTGGGATGTTCAGACGATCACTTTCAGTCCGGGTCTGGTTCTCTCCACAGTCTTCAGTTCTTTCTTTTTACCTGAACTGAACCAATTCCACGTCAGTCTGAAACAGATGGAGGAATAAAGAGGAAACACACAGATTACACAACAGTGTCAGTAACAGGGACTGACATTAATATGTCAACAACACTCACAGACAACTATCACCCAGGGGTTCACACCAGATGTCACCACAAATACTCACACAATCCGCTGCAGACTTTGATGGGTCAGTACGAGGTGGCGGAGAGCAGAGACAGATTGGTCTGTGAGTGTGTTTGAAATCAGGTCCAATTCCCTCAGTGAGTGTTTTGAAATGAGACCAGAGACGAGATCCTCAATGCCAGAATCTGTGAGTTGAGTGCACCTGAGCCTGCAAATGAGAGAAATAAGAGGAATCAGGGGATTCCCAGAGTTTGTTCATCACACTGACAGATCTCCTGCTGACCACAAATTCCCCATCATCTGCTGTGGGTCCACACTGTTCCCTCCACAACTTTCCACTAGGACACTCCTGGATGTTCAGCTATGGTAACAGTCTGATCCTCTGTGTCTGGCTGAACTGACAGAAGGGTTTCCTCAACAGGTGAGACTGTAGTATCAGTGAAGTTAAATTGTTATGAATGTCAGTCTCTCAAACACTCAGTAGAACTTGGGAATGACAAGATCTGGGAACAATAAAATACATTCCCACCCTCACAGCTGAAAACAGTGAGACCCACAGGGCTGCACGAACTCCAGTGAAAAGGGTCACTGACTATTCCCCCAGTCACTGCCCCTGCCCACAGATCCCACAGGAATCACCAGACTTGTGCCAGCTTTACCCCGCCACAGGTTTCCAGCCTGTGAACTGGGGAACCTGAGGAAGTGCCCATTGCCCTTTTGGATACCCACGTTCACCTCACTATGGTGACACAGGGCCCATTGGCATCACAGTCTGAGGAGCAGATGAAGGTTCTGTCAGTGTGAGCCAGACACAGTCTGTCTGTGGGATGTTTGTGACCGATCACGGGACAGTGAGACGGAACTGCAGTTGTCCCGACAGCAGACCTGCCCCAGTGTTTAGTGTCTGTAACTGAAAACACAATGTGCTACTTACCCCAGTCTCTGTATTTTACACTCCGAGTTCCTCAGAGCCTCAAACACCAGTTTCACTCCTGAATCTCTCAGTTCATTATTAGACAGATTTAGCTCCGTCAGTGAGCGGTTTGTACTGAGAGCAGAGGCGAGATCCACAACACCAGCAGCTGTGAGACCGACACACTGCAGACTGTGGATCAGAGAGAGATGAGAACTTTAATCCCTCTTTCACCAATACCCACAGTAATGCTCAGTGTTTATTAACTCCACTATTACTGATAACACCAATGTCCAGCATCAGACACTGGACATGGAAGTCCAGTGAGTTTCAACATGGAAACACTTGGATCTCCCTAGATCAACCAGCCGAAACCCTGAGAAACATTATACATTGTATATCACAGATCATACTCCCCCGTCTGCAACATATTCAGCCTTACAATGCAGATCACAGTGTCCTATTGTCTCCATGTCTCTTTGAAGGAACTAGGTAAAGGCTGCCCCAATCTCCTAACACACACACAACCCATGTAGTCTGTTAAAACAGCTGATTCTACCTCAGACCCACTCATAGTCATAGTCATACCTTATTGATCCCAGGGGGAAATTGGTTTTTGTTACAGTTGCACCATAAATAATAAATAGAAATAGAAATAGTAATAGAACCATAAATATTTAATAGTAATCTGTAAATTATGCCAGTAAATTATGAAATAAGTCCAGGACCAGCCTATTGGCTCAGGGTGTCTGACCCTCCAAGGGAGGAGATGTAAAGTTTGATGGCCACAGGCAGGAATGACTTCCTATGACGCTCTGTGTTGCATCTCGGTGGAATGAGTCTCTGGCTGAATGTACTCCTGTGCCCACCCAGTACATTATGTAGTGGATGGCAGACATTGTCCAAGATGGCATGCAACTTAGACAGCATCCTCTTTTCAGACACCACCGTCAGAGAGTCCAGTTCCATCCCCACAACATCACTGGCCTTACGAATGAGTTTGTTGATTCTGTTGGTGTCTGTTACCCTCAGCCTGCTGCCCCAGCACACAACAGCAAACATGATAGCACTGGCCACCACAGACTCGTAGAACATCCTCAGCATCGTCCGGTAGATGTTAAAGGACCTCAGTCTCATCAGGAAATAGAGACAGCTCTGACCCTTCTTGGAGACAGCCTCCATGTTCTTTGACCAGTCCAGTTTATTGTCAATTCGTATCCCCAGGTATTTGTAATCCTCCACCATGTCCACACTGACCCCTTGGATGGAAACAGGGGTCACCAGTACCTTAGCTCTCCTCAGGTCTACCACCAGCTCCTTAGTCTTTTTCACATTAAGCTGCAGATAATTCTGCTCACACCATGTGACAAAGTTTCCTACCGTAGCCCTGTACTCAGCCTCATCTCCCTTGCTGATGCATCCAACTATGGCAGAGTCATCCGAAAACTTCTGAAGATGACAAGACTCTGTGCAGTAGTTGAAGTCCGAGGTGTAAATGGTGAAGAGAAAGGGAGACAAGACAGTCCCCTGTGGAGACCCAGTGCTGCTGATCACTCTGTCGGACACACAGTGTTGCAAGCACACGTACTGTGGTCTGCCAGTCAGGTAATCAAGAATCCATGATACCAGGGAAGCATCCACCTGCATCGCTATCAGCTTCACCCCCAGCAGAGCAGGGTGGATGGTGTTGAGTGACCTGAGGTGAACAGGCTGCATTGAAAACACTCTGACCCTTCAAAGGTCTCAGATCAACTTCTGCCTCATTCAGGAACTAGACCTCCTTCAATTCACCTATCACCCCAACAGCTCAACAGTAGATGCCTTCTCGTCTCTGTACTGGATGATCCAGACAACTGGAAATACAAGTCAGCTTCTTCCCACTGCATCATGTTCTTGAACTGACCTGAGTGACCCTAATTCCATCTCAGACTACTGTATGTTCCTTCAATTTACAAACTGTGATTATGTTTGTTTTCCTTTATTGTGTAATTTATGTGCAATTAATGTTATTTTAGTTTGTGTAATTAATGTCTGACATGATTGTAACATTCTAAACTGCTGTTGCAAAAAGCTAACCTTCATAACATTTACACTCTGGTTAGATTTGCCCAGAACAATAAACTTTGACACTGAACTTGTGAGTGGACCGAACGGAGCCTCAGGTGAAGACCTGTTATTCAGGCTTACCCCAGTTTCTGTATTTTACACTATGGGCTCCTCAGAGCCTTGGACACCAGTTTCACTCCTGAATTTCCCAGTTCATTATAAGCCAGGTCCAGCTCTGTCAGTGATCAGAGAGAGGTGAGACGTTTAATCCCAGGGTTTATTAATCCCACTTCCACTAAATACCCACAGCAACTTTCAGTGTTTATTATTCCCACAATTACTGATAACACCAATATCCATCATCAGACACCAGTCAGTATAAACATCAATACACCTTCTGAACTGGAAACACTCAAATCTCCCCAGAACAAATGGCCGGACCCAGGGAACATTGTATATTTGTGTTCACCCTCTACATCCCAGCCCCACTCCACAGTACACCACCACTCTGGACCTTGTTCTCTGTACTGAATCACAGGGAGGCAGTGTAACCTCCCACACTCCCAGCTTCCCGTCACCTTGTCCTGTCTCCTCAGAAAACCCAGCACATCCCTGTGTTCCTCATATTCATCCCAGAGTTCATCCTCCAGACGAGTTGTCACACGACGACACAACTCCCTCTTCATCTGAACAGACGTTCTGTGCTCACAGAACCAACCTCGGTGGGGACGCCACTCACCATCTACAATAACTGTACATCCCAACCCAGTCACCACACTGACACAATGCTGCCTCAGGGAAACACCCACACTGAAAACCGGTTTCAGCTCAGCGAGAATATTCTCCAAACCCACACTGAGAGCTGAGGGCTGCAATGGTTTACAGTTCAGTGAGAATATTAAACCAGCTCCAGGTCAAAGGTTGGAGAATTAAAGTTACCAACACACTGAGAATGCTGAGAAATCTTCAACTCATAATCTCAACTTGACCGTTTCTGGCTTGGGCCCATGTCCCCTGACACCGCTCTCAGTGGGACTGATGGTGTCCAACTGGTCTGTAACTTCCTGCTGTGTTGGTGTTCCCAGGGACCTGGGCAAAGGTTGCCCCACCATCGTTCCACACCAATCACCCCTCACTGAGGACTGGTGTAGTTTGCCTGAGAGTCGCTGAAGTGTGTTGGAAGAGCTGATTCTACCTCAGACCCACCCTCTAGAAACACACAGTGACCTGCGGTGAGCTTTGCTTAAATCTCAGGACAACTCCTGTTTCAGTAATCACCTGGACCCCCTACAATTAATCTATCACCCCAACTGTAGGTATCTATCCACAGCAGATACCTTCTCGACTCTGTTCTAGATTATCCAGACAATTGGAAATATATGTCAGCCAGTTGTTCTATCACCAATTTGTGGGCCTCTGTCCCTCACACTGTAACTGTATCCTTGACTTCCTCATTCTCCTCACTCACCATCAACACCACCCCCTGCTCTACAAATTCACTGATTACAAATCCACTGTTGTCAGAATCACAGATGGTAACGGGGAGGTGTACAGGAGCGAGATAGATCAGCAGGATGAGTCGTGTTATCAGAACAATCATACACTTAACATCAGTAAGACCAAGAAACTGCCTGTGGACTTGCAGAAGAGGAAATCAGGCAAACTAGCACCAGTCCTGAGTGAGGGGTGAGCGGTGGGAAGGGTGAGTAGCAGCAAGTTCCTGGGTGACAACATCTCAGAGAATCTCTCCTGGACCCAGAACATACTGTAGAGGCAACCACAAAGAAAGCACATTAGCTTTCTTATAAATCGAGCAGCATGTCACTGCAGACTTCCACAGATGGACACTGGAAAACATTCTGACTGGTTGTTTCATCAGGAACCCACAACATCTGGGCCAATCCCTCAGACAGGAGGTTGAAGGTCCACATCCCAAAGTTCAACAACAGCTTCTTCTCATTGCCATCATGTTCCTGAACTGACCTGAAAGATGCGAATTCTATTAATTTTATTTATTCCGAGCTACTGCACGAAACAGGAGTAATCACAGGACAATATACAATGACAAGTTAACCTACTAACTGCTAACACTCGGGACTGTGGGAAGAAACAGGACCACACAGACAAGATTCATTCACACAGAGACAAATTTACAACCTTTGTTGCAGACAAGTTAGGGAAACTTTTAATTAGAAATATGAAGCCATCATGCAGGAACTAGGAAGCATAAATTGGAAACAGATGTTCTCAAGGAAACGTATGGAAGAAATGTGGTAAATGTTCAGGGGATATTTGCGTGGGGTTCTGCACAGGTGCATTCCAATGAGACAGGCAAAGGACGATAGGGTACAGGAATCGTGGTGTACAAAGGCTGTTATAATTCTAGTCAAGAAGAAAAGAAAAGCTTATGAAAGGTTCAAAATACTAAGTAATGATAGAGATCTAGAAGATTATAAAGCTAGCAGGAAGGAGTTTAGGAATGAAATTAGGAGAGCCAGAAGGGGCCATGAGAAGTCCGTGGCAGACAGGATTAAGGAAAACCCCAAGGCATTCAACAAGTATGTAAGAGCAAGAGGATAAGGATGTGAGAGAATAGAACCAATCAAGTGTGACATTGGAAAAGTGGGTATGGAACCGGAGGAAATAGCAGAGGTACTTAATGAATACTTAGCTTCAGTATTCACTGCGGAAAAGGATCTTGGTGTTTGTAGTGATGACTTGCAGCAGACTGAAAAGCTTCAGCATGTAGATATTAAGGAAGAGGATGTGCTGGAGCTTTTGGAAAGCATCAAGTTGGACGGGATGTACACCAGGCTACTGTGAGAAGTGAGGGAGGAGATTGATGAGCCTCTGGCGATGATCTTTGCATCATCAATGAGGACGAGAGAGGTTCCTGAGGATTAGAGTGTTGCAGGTGTTGTTCCCTTATTCAAGAAAGGTGCTAGAGATGGCCCACGAAATTACAGACCACTGAGTCTTACTTCAGTGGCTGGTAGGTTGACGGAGAAGATCCTGAGAAGCAGAATTTATGAACATTTGGAGAGGCATAATATGATTAGGAATTGTCAGCATGGCTTTGTCAAAGGCAGGTCGTGCCTTATGAGTCTGATTGAATTTTATGAGCATGTGACTAAACACATTGCTGAAGGTAGAGCAGTAGATGTAGTGTATATGGATTTCACCAAGGTATTTGATAAGATACCCCATGCAAGGCCTATTGAGAAAGTAAGGAGGCATGGGATCCAAGGGGAAATGGCTTTGTGGATCCAGAACTGGCTTGCCCACAGAAGGCAAAGAGTGGTTGTAGACGAGTCATATTCTGCATGGAGGTCGGTGGCCAGCGGTGTGTCTCAGGGATCCGTTCTGTGACGTCTACTCTCCGTGATTTTTATAAATGACCTGGATGAGGAAGTGGAGGGATGGGTTAGTAAATTTGCTGATGACACAAAGGTTGGGGGTGTTGTGGATAGTGTGGAGGGCTGTCAGAGGTCACAGCGGGACATTGATAGGATGCAAAACTGGGTTGAGAAGTGGCAGATGCAGTTCAACCCAGATAAGAATGAGGTGGTTCAGTGTGGTAGGCCAAATAAGATGGCAGAATACAGCATTAATGGTAAGACTCTTGGCAGTGTGAAGGATCAGAGGGATCTTGGGGTCCGAGTCCATAAGACACTCAAAGCTGCTGCGCAGGTTGACTCTGTGGTTCAGAAACCATACGTGCATCAGCCTTCATCAACCGTGATTGAGTTTAAGAGCCGAGAAGTAAAGTTGCAGCTATATAGGACCCTGGTCAGACCCCACTTGGAATACTGTGCTCAATTCTGGTTGCCTCACTACAGGAAGAACATGGAAATCATAGAAAGGGTGCAGAGGAGATTTGCAAGGATGTTGCCTGGATTGGGAAGCATGCCTTATGAGAATAGGTTGAGTGAACTCGGCCTTTTCTCCTTGGAGCGACGGAGGATGAGAGGTGACCTGACAGAGGTGCAGAAGATGATGAGAGGCATTGATCGTGTGGATAGTCAGAGGCTTTTTCCCAGGGTGAAATAACTGGCCTGAGAGGGCAGAGTTTTAAGGTGTTTGGAAGTAGGTACAGAGGAGATGCCAAGGGTAAGTTTTTTAAGTGGTGAGTACGTGGAATGGGCTGCCAACGGCGATGGGGGAGGCGGAAACAATCGGGTCTTTTAAAAGACTCCTGGATAGGTACATGGAGCTCAGAAAAATAGAGGGCTATGGGTAAGCCTAGGTAATTTCTAAGGTAAGGACATGTTCGTCACAGCGTTTAGGGCCAAAGGGCCTATATTGTGCTGTAGGTTTTCTATGTTTCTTCTCATGGGCAAACAGTATGAACATAAATTTTGCTTACTATCTCAGACTAACTTCACTTAACTTGCACCAATGTGGTTATGTTTGTTTTCCTTTATTGTGTAATTTATGTACAACTAATGTCAATTTAAGTTTGTGTAATTAATGTCTGAGATGTTTGTAATCTTTTGTACTATTGCTACAAAAAGCTGGTTTTCATAACATTTACACCCTGGCTACATTTGCCCCTGACAATATAGTTTAAAACTGAACTTACAAGTGGCAGACATCCCACCTCTCCTGGAAGTTCCGGGAGTCTCCTGCATATTGATAGCGGCTCCCTGATGCCCAGAAATTATCTACAATATCTCGGAAATCGATTTTTTTTTGAGAGGGAGAGGGAGAGCGAGAGCGAGAGCGAGCATCCTGATTGGTTTCTTTTCGTGCTAAATAGACCTATCAGTTTTCTATGTGGGTGGGCTTTACAGTCAACCTCAAAAATAATGACAGTGTTGTTCGCTGCACTGTTTGCAACAGTGACTATTCTATTGCCCATGGTGGGTTAAAATGTAAAAGACATGGTGAGGTGAGTTTAACAGATGTCATTCGTTTATTTGCATAGCTAACGTTATTTAAACTAGCTGGCTAGCTGCTAAGGAGCTATGCTACTGATGTCCTACATGATGAGGCCAAACTCCCTATAGAGTTGCTTAAAGTTGTAATAGAATAAACATGATAATATAATATAGTATAAGTACATATTGTCATGTCACATTTTCTGCATATACCCAACCTGGTTTACAGATCACAAAACAAATTATTACATACACCCTTGGAGGTCGACCGGGTGGGGGTGCTATGGGGTTGCGGAGAGCGGGGGGGTGCTACCTCCCTGAAATGGTGGTGCTACCCCCCTGAAATGAGTTTTTGCAGGGTGGGATGTCTGAAGTGGACCCGATGAAGCCTGAGCTGAGGGCCTGTTGTTTGGACTGTGGATATCGATGGAGTGATGATCTATCCCAATGCATCACAGTCTGGTACTTATACACACAAAATGCTGCAGGAACTCAGCAGGCCAGGCAGCATCTATGGAAAGAGTACAGTTGACGTTTTGGGCCGAAACATCTCGGCAGGACAGGAGATAATAGCTGAGGGATCGATTTAAACGGTGGGAGAGGGGAGAGAGAAACACCAGGTGATAGGTGAAACTGGGAGTGGGAGGGATAAAGTTAAGAGCTGGGAAGTTGATGGGTGAAGGAGATACAGGGCTGGAGAAGGAAGAATCTGCTAGGAGAGGACAGAAGGACATGGAAGAAAGAAAAGGATGGAGAAGCACGGGAGGGAGGTGATGGGTGAGCAAGGGGATAAGGTGAGAAAGAGAAAAGGGGATGGTGAATGGTGAAAGGGGCGGGTGAGGGGCATTACTGGAAGTTTGAGAAATCGATGCTCATGCCATCAGGCTGGTGGAACGACAGCTTGAATATCACCTTACAATCCGTTTGGGTGGCCTCCAACCCGGTGGCATGAACATCGATTTCTCGAACTTCCAGTAATGCCCCCTCCTTCATCGTTTTCCATCCCCCTTTCCCTCTCTCACCTTCTCTCCTTACCTGCCTATCTCCTCTCCCTGGTGCTCTTATCTCCCTTTTCTTTCTTCCATGACCTTCTGTCTCTTTCACCAGTCAACTTCCCAGCTCATTACTTCATCCCTCCCCCCGCCCCCCGTTTCACCTGTCACCTTGCGTTTCTCTCTCCCCTCCCTCCACCTTTTAAATCCACTCCTCAGCTTTTTAGTCTCCAGTCCTGTCAAAGGGTTTTGGCCTGAATCATTGACCATAGCTCCTGAAACTTGTCCATAGTTGCTGCCTGGCCTGCTGAGTTCCTCCAGCATTTTGTGTGTGTTGTTCAGATCTCCAGCATCTGCAGATTTTCTCTTGTTTGCATCTGGTACTTACCCCAGTTTCTGTGTTTTACACTCCCGCTTCCTCAGAGCCTCAGACAAGAGTTTCATTCCTGAATCTCCCAGTTCATTAGCACCCACATCCAGCTCTGTCAGTGAGCGGTTTGTACTGAGAGCAGAGGCGAGATCCACAACAGCAGCAGCTGTGAGATCGACAGACCATAGACTGTGGATCAGAGAGAGATGAGAAGTTTAATCCCAGGGTTCATTAGTCCCACTTTCACCAATAATCACAGTAATGCTCAGTGTTTATTAACCCCACAATCACACACCAGTGAGTATAAACATCACTGCTCCTTCTGAACTGTAAACACTCAAATCGCCCCAGAACAAATGGCAGAACCCAGGGGACATTGTATATTTGTGTTCACCCTCTACATCCCGGCCCCACTCCACAGTACACCACCACTCCGGACCTTGTGCTCTGTACTGAATCACAGTGAGGCAGTGTCACCTCCCACACTCTCAGCCTCCCATCCCCTTGCCTCGTCTCCACAGAAACAGCCGGCACATCCCTGTTTTCCTCATGTTAGTCCAAGACCAACGTTATCCAGGTCTGTGTTCCCAAACATGTGTCTCTTTGGGTCTGCTGGTGTCCAACTGGTCAGTAACTTTGTGTTGTGTCCATGTCTCCCAGGGAACCAGGCAAAGGCAACTTAACTCTGTTTTCACATTTACAGCTCTGTAGTGTGTAAGAAGAGTGGTTTTACCTCAGACACACACTGTGACCTGAGGTGAACAGGTTTCATTAAAAACACTCCGACTGTTGTCAAAGGATTAAAACTACTCCTGCCTCAGAAAGGAACTGGACGCCCTTCATTTCCCTATCACCAGGACTAGTCTGCTGCAGATGCTCTCCACTCTGATCTGGACGACTGGAAATATACGTTCATTGACTGCAGTTCGGCATTGAACACCGTCATCCCCTCTAAAACTGACCTTCTATGTCCGATCGTGGCCTCTGTACCTCACCCTGTAACTGCATCCTCAAATTCCTCATCTTCTTCACTCAGCATCAACACTGGTATACCTGAGCACTGTGTGCTTTGCCCCCATCTCGATTCTCTCCACACCACTGGCTCTGCGGGTGAGCACAACACCGAAGCTGTACAGATTCACTGGTGACAAAACTGTTCTTGGGAGAATCACACAAGGTAATCAGGAGGTGCACAGGAGTGAGATAGGTCAGTTGGTTGAGTGGGGTTATCAGAACAACCTCACAGTGAACATCTGAAAGATGAAGGAACTGACTGTGGACTTGCGGAAGGGGAAATCAGACAAACTTCACCAGTCCTCAGGGAGGGGTGAGCAGCAGCAAGTTCCTGGGTGACAACATCTCAGAGAATCTCTCCTGGACCCAGGACATGGAGGCAAACATGAACAGCTCACACCAGCTTCTCTACGTTCCCAGAAGATTATGGAGATGGGTGTGTCATCACAGACTGTGACAGACCTCCACAGAGGTACATAGAGAAGCATTCTGACTGGTTGCATCACAACCTGGATTAGAAACTTCAATGCCGAGGAAAACAACACATGACAGACTGTTCCACATCATGTACAACTCTCCCCACCATAGAGGACATTTGCAATCGGCAAAGTCTCAGGAAGGTGACATCTGTCATCAGGAACCCACACCATCTGGGCCATGCACTCTTGTCCATGCTGTCATCAGACAGGAGGTACAGGAGCCTGAAGACCCACATCCCAAGGTTCAACAACAGATTCTTCCCACTGAATCATGTTCCTGAACTGACATGAAAGATGCTAATTACATCTACTTCATTTATTTAGAGATATCACATGAATTAGAGCTAATCACAGGACAATTTGGAAAGACCAGTTAACCTAATAACTGGTGTATCTCTGTACTCTGGCAGGAAAGTGGAGCACGTGGAGGAAACACAATTACTCACGGAACAACACTCGAACCTTCTCACGGAGTTATATTCCTGTCTCAGAATAGATTCCGTCAAATTGTTTGTTTATTGTGTAATTTAAGTGTAATTAATGTTAATTCAATTTGTGTAATTAATATCTGACATTTTTGTAATCTTCTGTACTGTTGCTACAAAAAGCTAATTTTCACAACATTTACACCCTGGTTAGATTTGCACAGAACAAGAAAGTTTAACACTGAACTTGTGAGTGGACCCAATGGAGCCCAAGGTGAGGGCCTGTTATTCAGGCTGTGGAGATCCATGGAGTGATGATCTGTCCCAATCCCCCAGTCTAGTACTTACCCTAGTCTCTGTATTTTACACTCTGGCTTCCTCAAAGCCTCAGACACCAGTTTCACTCCTGAATCTCTCAGTTCATTATAAGCCAGGTCCAGATCTGTCAGTGACTTGTTTCTACTGAGAGCAGAGGCGAGATCCACAACACCAGCAGCTGTGAGATCGACACACTGTAGACTATAGATCAGAGAGATATGAGAAGTTAAATCCCAGGGTTTATTAATCCCACTTTCACCAATACCCACTGTAATACTCAGTGTTTATTAACCCCACAATTACTGATAACACCAATATCCAGCATCAGACACCAGTCAGTATAAACATCACCGCACCTTCTGAACTGGAAACACTCAAATCAACCCAGAACAAATGGCCGGACCCAGGGGACATTGTATATTTGTGTTCACCCTCTACATCCCAGCCCCACTCCACAGTACACCACCACTCTGGACCTTGTGCTCTGTACTGAATCACAGCGAAGCAGTGTAACCTTCCACACCCCCAGCCTTCCATCCCTTTCTCTGGTCTCCACAGAAAAACCCGTAAAATCCCTGTGTTCCTCACATTATTGGCAGAGATCATCCTCTGGACGGGTTGTCACAAGACAGCACAATTCCCTCTCCAGCTGCCCAGACGTTCTGTGCCCACAGAACCAGACTCTCAAACACTCAGTAAAACTTGGGAATGACTAGATCTGGGAACAATAAAATACATTCCCACCCTCACAGCTGAAAACAGTGAGACCCACGGGGCTGCACGAACTCCAGTGAAAAGGGTCACTGACTGTTCCCCCAGTCACTGCCCCTGCCCACGGATCCCACAGGAATCACCAGACTTGTGCCAGCTTTACCCTGCCACAGGTTTCCAGCCTGTGAACTGGGGAACCTGAGGAAGTGCCCACTGCCCTTTTGGATACCCACGTACACCTCACTGTGGTGACACAGGGCCAACTGGGTTGACAGTCTATAGAGCAGATGAAGGTTCTGTCAGTGTGAGCCAGACACAGTCTGTCTGTGGGATGTTTGTGACCGATCACGGGACAGTGAGACGGAACTGCAGTTGTCCCGACAGCAGACCTGCCCCAGTGTTTAGTGTCTGTAACTGAAAACACAATGTGATACTTACCCCAGTCTCTGTATTTCACACTCCGAGTTCCTCAGAGCCTCAAACACCAGTTTCACTCCTGAATCTCCCAGTTTATTATTAGACAGATCCAGCTCTGTCAGTGAGCGGTTTGTACTGAGAGCAGAGGTGAGATCCACAACACCAGCAGCTGTGAGACCGACACACCGCAGACTGTGGATGAGAGAGATGAGAAGTTAAATCCCAGGGTTTATTAAACCCACTTTCACCAGTGCCCACAGTAATGCTCAGTGTTTATTAACCCCACAATTACTGATAACACCAATGTCCAGCATCAGACACCAGTCAGTATAAACATCACTGCACCTTCCAAACTGGAAACACTCAAATTAACCCAGAACAAATGGCAGAACCCTGGGGACATTGTAAATTTGTGTTCACCCTCTACATCCCAGCCCCACTCCACAGTACACCACCACTCTGGACCCTGTGCTCTGTACTGAATCACAGTGAGGCAGTGTAACCTTCCACACTCCCAGTCTCTCATCACCTTGTCCCTTCTCCACAGAAAAACCCGGCACATCCCTGTATTCCTCATGTTAGTCCCAGAGCTCATCCTCTGGACAGGCTGTCATATGACGACACAACTCCCTCTCCATCAGTCCAGATATTCTGTGTCTACAGAGCCAGACTCAGAGAGGACTCCACTCACCATCTACGTTAACTGTACATCCCAACCCAGTCACCACACCAACACAATGCTGCCTCAGGGAAACACCCACACTGCAAACTGGGATCACCACAGGAAGAATATTCTCCAACCCCCACACTGAGAGCTGAGGGTTGCATTGACTTACAGTTTAGTGATAATATTAAACTAGCTCCAGGTCAAAAGTTGGAGAATTAAAGTTACCAAAGCACTAAGTCAAGTTTAAATCAGTGAGAAATGTTCAACACAAACTCTGACCCTGAACATTGTGAGATCAGGATCCGTGTTCTCTGACACCTTTCACTGTGGGACTGATGGTGTTCAACTGGTCAGTATTTTCCTGTTGTGTCCGTGTCTCCACAGGGAACTGGGTAAAGGCAGCCCCACTCTCCTACACATACACGGCTCTTGTAGTGTGTTAGAACAGCGATTCAAACTCAGACCCACTCCCCAGACACACACTGTGACCTGAGGTGAACAGACTGCATTGAAAACACTCTGATTTTTATAGAAGGATTAAGACTACTCGTGGCTCAATAAGATCCTGGACCCACATCACTTCATCTATCACCACAACAAATCTGCTGCTGATGCCATCTCATTGGCTCTCCACTCTGTTCTGGTTCACCGGGACAACTGGAAACATACGTTCATTGATTACAGTTCACCACTGAACACCATCATCCCCTCTAAAACTGATCTTCCATGTCCAATCGTGGCCTCTGTACCTCATCCTGCAACCATATCCTGGAATTCCTCTCCCTCCTCATTCGACATCAACACTGGTATATCTGAGCACTGTGTGCTTAACCCCTGCTCGATTCTCTCCACACCACTGGCTCTGTGGCTGAGCACAGCAGCAAAACTGTTCAGACTCACCGGTGACAAAACTGTTCTTGGGAGATTCACACAAGGTAATCAGGAGGTGTACAGGAGTGAGATAGGTCAGTTGGTTGAGTGGGGTTATCAGAACAACCTCACGGTGAACATCTGAAAGATGAAGGAACTGACTGTGGACTTGCAGAAGGGGAAATCAGACAAACTTCACCAGTCCTCAGGGAGGGGTAAGCGGTGGAAAGGGTGAGCAGCAGCAAGTTCCTGGGTGACAAGATCTCAGAGAATCTCTCCTGGACCCAGGACATGGAGGCAAACATGAACAGCTCACACCAGCTTCTCTACATTCCCAGAAGATTATGGAGATGGGTGTCTCATCACAGACTGTGACAGACCTCCACAGAGGTACATAGAGAAGCATTCTGACTGGTTGCATCACAACCTGGATTAGAAACTTCAATGCCGAGGAACACAACACACTACAGGCAGTTCCACATCATGTACAACTCTCCCCACCATCGAGGACATTTGCAATCGGCAAAGTCTCAGGAAGGTGACATCTGTCATCAGGAACCCATACCATCTGGGCCATGCACTCTTGTCCATGCTGTCATTAGACAGGAGGTACAGGAGCCTGAAGACCCACATCCCAAGGTTCAACAACAGATTATTCCCACTGAATCATGTTCTTGAACTGACGTGAAAGATGCTAATTATATCTACTTCATTTACTTAGAGATATCACATGAAACATTGTTGTTCTAGATCAACGAGACACACAACTCAGCAAATGACCTATTTCACCCCATCCTAATCACAGGACAATTTACAATGACCAATTAACGTGTGAACTGGTGTGTCTGTGGGAGGAAAGCAGAATACGTGGAGGAAACCCACACATACACAGGAACAACGTACAAACTCTCTCACAGAGTTTTCTCACTATCTCAGACGATATCCCCTCATCTTGCAAAATGTGGTTCTGTGCTTTTCTTTATTGTGTAATTTAGGTCTCAGTAATACTAATTTAACTTTCTGTAATTAATGTCTGACATTTTTGTCATGTTCTGTACTGTTGCTCAAAATGCTGATTTTCACAACACTTACACCCTGGTTAGATTTGCCCAGAACAATAAAGTTTAACACTGAACTTGTAAGTGGACCCGACAGAGCCCGAGGTGAGGGCCTGTTATTCGGGCTGTGGAGATCAATGGAGTGATGATCTGTGCCAATCCCCCAGTCTAGAACTTACCCCAGTTTCTGTATTTTACACTCTGGCTTCCTCAGAGCCTCAGACACCAGTTTCACTCCCGAATCTCCCAGTTCATTATAAGCCAGGTCCAGCTCTGTCAGTGAGCGGTTTGTACTGAGAGCAGAGGCGAGATCCACAACACCAGCAGCTGTGAGACCGACTGACCGTAGACTGTGGTTCAGAGAGAGATGAGAAATTTAATCCCACTTTCACCAATACCCACAGTAATTCTCAGTGTTTATTAACCCCACAATTACCGATAACACCAATATCCAGCATCAGACACCAGTCAGTATAAACATCACTGCACCTTGCGAACTGGAAACACTCAAATCTCCCCAGAACAAATGGCAGAACCCAGGGGACATTGTATATTTGTGTTCACCCTCTACATCCCAGCCCCACTCCACAGTACACCACCACTCCGGACCCTGTGCTCTGTACTGAATCACAGGGAGGCAGTGCAATCTTTCACACTCCCAGCTTCCCCTCCCCTTGTCCCAACTCCACAGAAAAACCCAGCACATCCCTGTATTCCTCATGTTAGTCCCAGAGCTCATCCTCTGGACAGGTTGTCACACGGTGCAAGTCCCTCTCCGTCTTACCAGACATTCTGTGCCCATACAACCAACCTCGGAGGGGACTCCACTTGATAAAGTATGTAAAAGTGTTAATACTTCATTAAACAATAGCAGCCTGTTTTCTGAAAGAAACCGCTGATGACCAACAGATGTGCTAATTTTGTTATTCAATGCTGAGCAGTATTTCTTTTTGAAGGTAGCCAGCTAGGGTTTCAGGATGCTTATCTCCTTGTGTAGTCATGCGTAGAGGTAGGACAGCTCCAATCTGTTTTGTGTATTAGGCTATTATGCTTATTCTGTAATCTGTCTCTTGGTACTGTGACTCCAGCTGTGTGTGTGTGTGTATCTGAACGACTATATCCATTCTGTAAGGGGAATGGAATTGTGAGTTAGTTGGTGGATTAAGTAGGAACAGTCACAGACAGACTGTTCCTGTTTGAGCGACTAACTGAGTAAGCCTCAGCTGCTTTGAATAAAGAGTTTGTACTTATAGGGTCTCTGAGTGACTTTATCCGGATTCGACTTCCACATTTGGCGCTGTGAGCAGGGTACCAACATAGGGACTGTGACACGGAGGCGGGCTGAGTAAGTGACAGACCGAACATCCTATCTGCAGGACCGATCGGACCTGCAAAGACAAATTGTGTTTGTCACTCCCTGTGATACAGATGTGAGTCTCTGTCCATCACCCGGACCTCAGCACAGGACCTTGACAGGACCCAGATCCAATCTGCCGAGAGACTCGTATAAGGTCGGACAATTATTTGAAAATTGGGACAGCTGATACCCTGTCTGGTTAAAAACAAAGGATAAAAACCATACTCTGCCCCCTCCCCCAGCTGCCTACTACCTCCCGCTTGGTTCCACCTCCTTCTACTACCCATTGTGCTTTCCCCCATTCCTTCTTCACCTTTCCTGCCTATCACCCACCCACCCCTTTATCTTTCCCCTTACTGGTTTTTCACCTGGAACCTACCAACCTTCTCCTTCCCACCTTCCTTATAGGGCCTCTGCCCCTTCCCTCTTCAGTCCTGACGAAGGGTTCCGGCCCGAAACGTTGACCACTCGTTTCCACGGATGCTGCCCAACCTGCTGAGTTCCTCCAGCGTGTTGAGAGTGTTGCCTCGGTCCTGTGCAATAGCCCCTCCACACCAGACGGTGATGCAGCCTGTCAGAATGCTCTCCACGGTACAACTATAGAAGTTTTGGAGTGTATTTGTTGACATGCCAAATCTCTTGAGGCTCCGAATAAGCCCTGACAGCAACTAAAATACTGATGCGAGAAGTAATTCCCCAGCATGGGCTACCAGAAATATTGAGTTCCGATAACAGTCCCCACGTTGTAGCAAATGCAAATGAGGAAATCTGCAATGCCTTATCCATCAAACAACAATTCCATTGCTCTCACCATCCCCAGGTTGCAGGTATAGTGGACAGGGGAAACGATACATTAAAAAACCAAACTGGCAAAACTTAGAGGAAACTGGGCTTAATTGGTTAAAGGTATTGCCCTTAGCATTATTCCATATGAGGGCCACCCCCCAAGAAAATATGGGATAGTCACCAGCTGAAATCATCTTTGGAAAACCTGAGGACCCCATGGGGTTCTGCGTGGCCTCTCACTCCTGATAGAAACTGGCTACTAACTAAGATTATCTCAGCCTTACATTCACAGGTGCATCAGGCATACAAGGTCGAAGACGATATGACAAGAGGAGGCGATACCTCAACATCGAACCCGAGGATAGGTCCTCATTAAGAACTGGAGCCATGGCAAACTAGAACAACAGAGGAAGGAACTATTCCAAGTACTACTCACCACACCCACGGCAGTCAAGTCGGAAGGACAACTGCAGTGGATACATCGTATAGACTGTAAAAAATTACCGACTAAGGATCCTATCACGGTCTTCACCATGCACTGGGCCGTTGTCTTTTGCCTTCTTTGTGTGGGCTTCCAGTCAACTACAGTCATACATAAGGACAGGAGCAGTGGCCAACGAAGACGTGGCAGCTCCCCGCAGGTTAGAACCATCTTTTCCCCGAGGCCCACACAGGGAGTAGTTCCCCAAGTGCCACGGCCAAAACATCCCCTACTGTCTGATTTTGCCCATATTACTTTCCTGTCCCTTTCTCGCAAATTTGCCAAACACTAAGAAGCAGGGGAATGCTGGATATGTGCACAAGCACCCTCGCATGGAAAGACTGCGGTACAGTTGTCAGTGATCCCCCTCAATTCCAGCAAGGAACTCTCTGCTTTGGGATTCTCTAATAACACCTGGGGTAATGAAGTCCAGAATTGCAAGGGGACCTTGAGTGATTGCAAATGGCAGTGTTCTGAATGGTGGTACCTGTTGAATATGACCTCCTCCCTGAAGACTCTTGGCCACACTTACGTGTGTTCCGCACCCGGGTGGCAAATACAACTTGTCACTGCAGCCGCCAGGGGAAACTTTTCCTGGGGAACAGCACTTGCATCATCTATAATTATAATGTTAATGGCGGGCTTCTCCCTCGGCCTTTCAATAGCATCTATTGGGTTTGTGGGGATTAAGAAATGGAGCGGGTACTGTTATCTAGCTTCCCTAGTCCCCAATCTAAGGGTAGTGCCCGAGCTGTGGGATCACCCCCACTAGCAGAGGCAGAAACGAGGAATCACCGTATCAGAGAGGTTCTGGATGATTCCCTTCCCATCTTACGGCACGGCAAGGAACTCCCAAGAAATCATTAAGTTGGCAGCTGACCTGGAGAAATTGGCAAATGAAACTGCCAGTGCTCTATTCGGCACCCAGTCTCAGGTGGCTGAGGTGACCATGGAAATGTTAGCCATCCCACAAAGTGTCCTACAGAATCCTATGGCTTTACATTTTATCCGAGCTGAGAAAGGGTGAACCTATGCTGTCGTTGGCACAGAATGCGGCAGCTACTTCCCTGATGGGTCTACTGACATTACGTCCCTCTCCGAGCACATTGCCAAGGAGAGACAGCATCAAGAAAGTAGGGCAGGATTTACACGGGTTCACCATGGGATCTAAATGGTGGTCATTCAAAGGCCTGTACGGTTATATGTGGAGCATGAAATTGCATTATGGCCTAATAGTTGTACTTATCATTGTTATAATTAATGTTGTATGCTGATTAAATTACTGCTTTGTTGATCATGTAATGATCAAAAGGAGGGAATGATAAAGTATGTAAAAGGCCCAACACTCCGTTAAACAATTTTGGCCTGTTTTTCTGAAAGAAACCGCTGATGATCAACAGATGTGCTAATTTTGTTATTCAATGCTGAGCAATATTTCTTTTTGAAGGTAGGGTTTCAGGATGTTTATCTCCTTGTGTGGAGACAGGGCAGCTCCAGTCTGTTTTGTGCATTAGGGTATTATGCTCATTCTGTAATTTGTCTCTCGGTACTGTCAAGGAATACTGCGACTCCAGCTTGGTATGTGTGGGGGGTGGGGTATCTGAACAACTATATCCATTTTGTAAGGGGAATGGTGAGTTAGTTAGTAGACGGGCAGGAACAGTCACAGACTGTTCCTGTTTGAGCGACTAGCTGAGTGATCCCGGGATGCTCTGAGTAAAGAGTTTGCACTTACACGGTCTCTGGGTGACTTTATCCGGATTCGACTTCCACACACTCACCACCTACGTTAACTGTACATCCGAACCCAGTCACCACATCGACACAATGCTGCCTCGGTGAAACACCCACACTGCAAACTGGTTTCACCTCAGTAAGAGTATTCTCCAATCCTACACTGACAGCTGATGGTTGCATCGATTTACAGTTCAGTGATAATATTAAACCAGCTCCAGGTCAAATGTTGGAGAAAAGTTACCAAAACACTGAGTCAAGTTTAAATCCATCAGTGAGAAATGTTCAACACACAATCTGACCCTGAACATTTTGTGGTCTGTGTTCATGTTCCCTGACACCTTTCCCTGTGAGACCGATGGTGTCCAAGTGTTTAGCAATTTCCTGTTGTGTCCGTGTCCCCACAGGGAACTAGGTAAGTTCAGCCCAACTATCCTCTCACTGACACATCCCCTGTAGTGTGTTAAAAGAGCTGATTCCACCTCAGATCCACTCCCCAGACACGCACTGTGACCTGAGGTGAACAGGTTACATTGAAAACACTCTGACCCTTGCAGAGCAGATGGTGCCCGAGGTGAGGACTTGTTATTTGGGTTGTGCAGCAACATAGAAAATTGATGTAAATCTCCACAGGTAACCATCAATAGTTTGAACAGTGATACAGGGGTTCATCAGGACAGAACTGGGACATTATTGGAACTTAACCCA
Organism: Mobula hypostoma; assembly: GCF_963921235.1. Taxonomy (NCBI): domain Eukaryota; kingdom Metazoa; phylum Chordata; class Chondrichthyes; order Myliobatiformes; family Myliobatidae; genus Mobula; species Mobula hypostoma. The sequence goes on along the minus strand of NC_086127.1, from coordinate 137,394 downwards.
CATGAAGATCAACAGACTCACAGTCTGGTACTTACATCAGTCTCTGTATTTTACACTTTATCTTCCTCAGAGCCTCAGACAACAGTTTCACTCCTGAATCTCCCAGTTCATTGTAACTCAGGTCCAGCTCCACCTCTCTCAGTGAGTGGTTTGCACTGAGAGTGGAGATGAAGTGCTCAAAATCAGATGTGGAACTATCAGCTGTCAACCTGATAGACCGAGAGGAAACAGAAGAGAGAAACAAACAGATACAGTGTAAATCTCCACAGGTGACCATCAATGGTTTGAACAGTGATGCAAGGGTTCATCAGGACAGAAATGGGACATTATTGGAACTTTACTCACACAAAGATTCACAGACTCACAGTCTGGTACTTACCCCAGTTTCTGTATTTTACACTTCGGGTCCCTCAGAGCCTCAGACAACAGTTTCATTCCCCAATCTCCAGGTTCATTGTCCTCCTCACTAAACACAGAGCGAGAAACACTGTTACCAAAGTGACCCTGAAGTAATTTCCCTCTCTCTGACATAACAGGGATCACACTTCCATCAGAGCTGTTTCCACAACAACCTGAGAGACACAGGGTGACAGCAACACTGAAAAAACAGTGTTTGGGAGACGGGGGATCCGGGAGCTCAGGGTTCCCTGTTCCCAGCTGCTGTTGAACCCACGGAAAACCAGAACGCTTCAACATTTACATCTCCAACATCAGTATTTATTAAAGAGAACACACTAATGAAGGTGGTAAAATTATTGTATTGACAACGGTAATTTCAATTAATTTACACTTCACCCTCTGACATTTCTGTTCCTGCTGGTTTATTCCCTCTCACCAGGATTTACAGTTCATAATTAGATCAGTAAATGGATCCTGTCTCGATCACATCACCTCTGTAGGGAGAAATCCCACCTGCCCAATATCCCGTCTCCCAACTTCTCTGTACCCAGTCAGTTACTCTGTCTCACACTCACATCTGGATCTTTATATCTACTCTCAGGGGAGCAATCCTACCAGTCTAATACCCCTTCTCCCCACTTCCCTGTACCCCTGTCACTTATTCTCTCTCACACCCCCATTCTTTTTACCACTGACCTACACACCAGTGGGAACTGACAGCCACCAATTACCCCCTCGACCTGCAGGTCCCTGGAACGAGGGAGAAAACTGGATCACCTGGGGAAACCAAGACAGTCACAGGGGAGCATGCAAACTCCACACAGACAACAGAGGCCGTGATTGAATTCTGGTCTGCGGAGCTGAGAGGCAGCAACACTAACTCTCGTGACACCGTACCATGCTACAGAGAGGGTGCAAGTTCTGTGGATACTCCCACCCTCCAGCCCAGATTCCCCACCACCTTCACTTCCCAGTGATGTCTTCCTGATGTGAATCCCTTCGATCCCAGAACAGAAAATAAACTGATAAACCAATGTCTTATGGTCTCAACCTGTTCTCGGAGTCGGAGAAACTCATCTGGGTCTCAGTCCCTCTCACACGATTCAGATCCTCAGACACCTCAACACACAGATCGGCTGAATTTACATCCAGGGTCTCATAGACTGTGGTGGGGGCGGGGGGGGGGGAGAAGCAGAGAATTAGAGGGATCCTGAGGGTTGTGGGGAGGAGGGAGGTGGGTGTGAGGACAGGGACGGAACTGTCCCAAAACAAAAGGAGCTGGAAATCTTCAGCAGTTCAGGCAACATCTGAGGCAGAGAGAGTGTGAGTGTGTGTGAGGGAGAGAGAGAGACACACACACACACACGATTCACCTCGCTCTTCCCCTCTCCCCTCTGTGTCTCTATCTACCTCTGAGAGGGAGGGGGGAGATGGGGGGAAACGGGCTGAGATGGGGGGGAGTGGGGGAGGGTGGAGTGGGAGGCTGCGTGGAGGGGCTGATAGCGTGACATTGAGAGAAAGAACGGGGTGATACAGGGAGTGAGAGATACGGGGGAGAGTTAGACAGAGACATGAAAATAGTGGGATATGCAGAGGCAGACACAGGAAGATATAGAAAAACAGATAAAGACAGAGAGAGAAATTGACATAGACTGAGATAGACATAGATAGACACAGAGAAACAGTGAGAGAAAGACAGAGACAGATAACAGGGATGAAGAGACAGAGTGATAGAGAAAGACTGAAATAGAGTGATATTGAGGGTAGAGACAAAGAAAGAGATCGAGATAGAGAGATAGAGTCACACTCCAGTTGATCGTCATACACACAAGTACCACTACCTACAGGATCGCTTTAACAATTACCACTTCAGTCCATGTAATTTCACTTTTATAATAAACCAGAACACAGGAATTGATACAAACTCTACCTTGCTTCATGGCATCAAACATCCCTCTCAGTATTGTGTCCCTGAATTTTCCAAACGTTATGACACCTTCTGTTACAGACAATGTCTGAGTTTCCTCACTAACCCTGTAAAATCAAACAGTGGGTTATAAAGTCACTGGAACTATTATTTATTTTTATTATTATTTACCAAACGGTGCAGAGTTTCAGTAAAGGGTCTGTCCTACCTCCTGTCCTGACACAATTCCTCCTGTAATAAATAAAACACAGATCTGAATTGACTGGGACTGAATATCCACGTTCTCACTGCGAGGAACGGCGAATGGATTGTAACGCGAGGTTCAGGGGAATATTACATTTCGGCTGCACAAAGTAATCAATAACTCAGCATGCAGGTCCCAGCAGCTCAATCCCGGGGAAGACCAGAGAGACCCTTGATCTATTAGTGTGGTGACAAGAGCAGGTCTGATCCAGAACAGACTGTGGGCTTTCACTGAACAACAAACCCTCACCTTCAGAAACATCACACTGTCTTCCTCATTCATCTGTTCCTGTAACTTGGAGAGTTTCTCCTCAACGGAGGCTAAATTCTCTTCAATCTCCTGAAGATTTTTCTCCATGGAGTTCAGAATCTTCTCCTCCTCTGCCCTGAGATCGCTCAGTAAGCGCTGCTCTCTCTCAGCCAGAACCTGGTGTATTTTAGCAAATTCAGATGTGACGTTGGCCTGCACGGTGTGTGACTGTTCCTGTCAAATGAAACGTGATGATTGATTATACCCTGCAATAAAGAGAATTAAACCACACAGACCCGTTAAACTGGAAGCAGATCTCACCCTCACTCCAGAAATCTCCTGTTTCTGTCGCTGTTCCAACTCCTGGATGGCAGATTTCTTCTCTGTCAGAGATTTGAACGATGAGTTTACTTGACACTGGGATTGGATTCAAGAAGAAAACGTCAGCAAAATAAGAATACTGTAAATATTCAGGTGATAAAGACTGCTTGTACTTACCTTGTAAATCTCAACAGCTTCTTCAATGGGCATGAAGTTGTGAGACTTGTGTTCTCTCGCGTCTCTACAAATCAGACAGATCAGCTGCTTGTCTGTGTCACAAAACAGCTTCAGTTCCTCCTGATGTCTCTCACACTGAGATCTCATCTGCGTCTCTTTCTGATTCAGGTTTAATTGTTGAGCCTTCTCAGAAAGACTTGCCAGGGCCCAATTGACCCTGAGGGATCTGTCAGCAAACTCCTCTCTACATTCCGGACAGCAGTTTCTCCCCTCCTTTTCCCAACACTGGGTGATACAGGAGAGGCAGAAGTTGTGTCCACAGTCCAGTGTTACCGGAGTAGTGAAGAAATCAAGGCAAATGGGACAAACTGCCTCCTCGGCTAAACTCTGTACGTACTGTCTAGAGGCCATGTTTCCAACTCTTTCCGGTTGAAAATTCTTTAACTTTCCATGAGCCGCTGAACTCCTGCAGTGCAGGGATTGCCGGCTGAACAGAGGGCAACTCCACGCAGGAAAAAGGGAATATTAAACACGACTGTTGTACTGCAAAGGGGAGGGTACTCTGGCAAACAGCACACCACAGAGAAGGGATCACGAAAACTTTAAACAAACCCGAATGAAACAAGCAAACATTGCTCGGGACAGCAACAGCCCGGTAATGGAGGAAAGGGCAGGGAATCAAAGCGATTGGATAGTGTGGGTTCACTGACATCTCTGTTCACCAGTGGGAGCGGCCTTCTCTCCCGCAGGCGATATTTGGTCCATCCCCGCGTTCCCAATATTAGATTAAATTTGTGCCTCACAGTTCAACCAGAAATTACTCAATTCCGTGCTTTTGTGAGTGAGGGTCACGGCTGAATTAGACATCAGCTCGGTCTAAATGTGTGGGGTGGGGATTGGGTTTTCCTGCCCGAATATACGAGGCTCTGTATATTCTGTAATAGGCAGGTACTCTGCCCACTTTTACCCCCCCCCCACCGGGGTGGGGCAATGACTGACAGGACCTGGGGGTTTCACTGGGTTGTCCCAGGCAGATCCACGCCTGTTAATGGTTGAGACCGTGTGAGTGACGTGATTGCTGACCAATGATGTTCTGCAGATCTTTGTGCCAGAGGTGGGGGGATCGGGGATTGGGTCGAGTTCTCTCACTGTTAACCCAACGAGGAGATGCAGACTTCATAATCTTCTGCTGGGGGACAGGGGCCGGGTCTGCCTCCTCCCGCAGCCGCAAATCCAGACCGGCGCCTTCGCGTGGAGTGGCAGGTTCATTCCCTGCCCTGCCGCTTCCCTGACACAGCATTCACATTCAGAGCAAGGGGTAACAACTTCAGTGTAATTCCTTCTTCATCTGCCCGACGTATAACATTTATCGTGTAGATGCAAACTGTACGAGGCGGTGAGAGGAAAATGAGGACGGAACGGCGATGAACCCGCAGACACCGGGATTGGCAGGAGACCCTGTGGACACGCAGACCCCGGGATTTGCAGGAGACGCTGGGGGAAACTGTGGACACGCAGACCCCGGGATTTGCAGAAGACCCTGTGGACACGCAGACCCCGGGATTTGCAGGAGACGCTGGGGAAAGCTGTGGACACGCAGACCCCGGGATTTGCAGGAGACGCTGGGGAAAGCTGTGGACACGCAGACCCCGGGATTTGCAGGAGACGCTGGGGGAAGCTGTGGACACGCAGACCCCGGGATTTGCAGAAGACCCTGTGGACACGCAGACCCCGTGATTTGCAGGAGACGCTGTGGACACGCAGACCCCGGGATTTGCAGGAGACGCTGTGGAACTGCAGACCCCGGGATTTGCAGAAGACCCTGTGGACACGCAGACCCCGGGATTTGCAGGAGACGCTGGGGGAAGCTGTGGACACGCAGACCCCGGGATTTGCAGAAGACCCTGTGGACACGCAGACCCCGGGATTTGCAGGAGACGCTGTGGACACGCAGACCCCGGGATTTGCAGAAGACCCTGTGGACACGCAGACCCCGGGATTTGCAGAAGACCCTGTGGACACGCAGACCCCGGGATTTGCAGGAGACGCTGGGGGAAGCTGTGGACACGCAGACCCCGGCATTTGCAGGAGACGCTGGGGGAAGCTGTGGACACGCAGACCCTGGGATTTGCAGGAGACGCTGTGGACACGCAGACCCCGTGATTTGCAGGAGACGCTGTGGACACGCAGACCCCGGGATTTGCAGGAGATGCTGTGGAACTGCGGACCCCGGGATTTGCAGGAGACGCTGGGGGAAGCTGTGGACACGCAGACCCCGGGATTTGCAGGAGACGCTGTGGACACGCAGACCCCGGGATTTGCAGGAGACGCTGGGGGAAGCTGTGGACACGCAGACCCCGGGATTTGCAGGAGACCCTGTGGACACGCAGACCCCGGGATTTGCAGGAGACCCTGTGGACACGTAGACCCCGGGATTTGCAGGAGACGCTGTGGAACTGCAGACCCCGGGATTTGCAGGAGACGCTGTGGAACTGCAGACCCCGGGATTTGCAGGAGACGCTGTGGAACTGCAGACCCCGGGATTTGCAGGAGACGCTGTGGACACGCAGACCCCGGGATTTGCAGGAGACGCTGTGGAACTGCAGACCCCGGGATTTGCAGGAGACGCTGTGGACACGCAGACCCCGGGATTTGCAGAAGACCCTGTGGACACTCAGACCCCGGGATTTGCAGAAGACCCTGTGGACACGCAGACCCCGGGATTTGCAGGAGACGCTGTGGACACGCAGACCCCGGGATTTGCAGGAGACGCTGTGGACACGCAGACCCCGGGATTTGCAGAAGACCCTGTGGACACGCAGACCCCGGCATTTGCAGGAGACGCTGGGGGAAGCCGTGGACACGCAGACCCCGGGATTTGCAGAAGACCCTGTGGACACGCAGACCCCGGGATTTGCAGGAGACGCTGTGGAACTGCAGACCCCGGGATTTGCAGGAGACGCTGTGGAACTGCAGACCCCGGGATTTGCAGGAGACGCTGTGGAACTGCAGACCCCGGGATTTGCAGGAGACGCTGTGGAACTGCAGACCCCGGGATTTGCAGGAGACGCTGGGGGAAGCTGTGGACATGTTGGTTTTTTATCTTCCTGGACGAATGTCCCTCCCACCGTTTGAAGAAAGTAGGGAGAGAGAAAGCCGATCTTCTCACTCATAAGTTCTCTCTCCACGGGTGCTGTTGACCTGCAGGGAATCCTGTCCTTACACTGAAGTGGGACAGAAGGGCGCCACAAACTGCAGGAGGACAGTAAGCATCCCGGAAGGGGCAGAACATATCCCATGTAGTAATTTAACTATTTCAGGCGGTGACACCATGTTTGAGAAGGGAGCAAGGCAAAAGACAGAAAATGATAGGCTGGTTAGCCAGACCTCACAGGTTGTTAAGATTGTAGAGTCTATTGTGAAGGATGAACCTGATCCAGTGCGGGTCAGCCTGGTGTCATTCAGGGGAAATCTCGCCTGAGGAATCCTTTAGAATGCTTTGAGGAGGGATCAAGCACCTTCTCTACCACAGCGACCCGACTTCCTCGGGATTCAGCACGACACCTAGAACCTCGACAAACGTCTATAGATATGTGTTGACAGGCTGATACAGGAACATCAATGACCTTGAGTGGGAAATCCTACCAACGGTGGTGGATTCCACTCAGTACATCACGGGTAAAACCCTCCCAACTATTGAGCACATCTATATGAAACGCTATCATAGGAAAGCAGCTTCCATCATCAAAAGATCCTCACCACCCAGGTGGTGATCTTTTCTCACTGCCTCTATAGATGTGTCGTGGTAAGTGTGTTGACAGACTGCAGTACCACCTGGTTCAGGAACATCAATGACCTTGAGTGGGAAATCCTACAAGAGGTTGAAGGTACAGGAGCCTCAGGACGTGCACCACCAAGTTCAGGAACAGTTACTACCCTTCAATCATCAGCTCTGAAACAAAAGAGAAAAAATTCACTCAAAAGTATTGAGTATAAGAGCTGGAATGTTATGATGAGGTTGTATAAGGCATTGGTGAGGCCGAATCTGGAGTATTGCGTTCAGTTTTGGTCACCAAATTACAGGAAGGATATAAATAAGGTTGAAAGAGTGCAGAGAAGGTTTACAAGGATGTTGCCGGGACTTGAGAAACTCAGTTACAGAGAAAGGTTGAATAGGTTAGGACTTTATTCCCTGGAGCGTAGAAGAATGAGGGGAGATTTGATAGAGGTATATAAAATTATGATGGGTATAGATAGAGTGAATGCAAGCAGGCTTTTTCCACTGAGGCAAGGGGAGAGAAAAAAACCAGAGGACATGGGTTTAGGGTGAGGGGGGAAAAGTTTAAAGGGAACATTAGGGGGGGGGCTTCTTCACACAGAGAGTGGTGGGAGTATGGGATGAGCTGCCAGACAAGGTGGTAAATATGGGTTCTTTTTTAACATTTAAGAATACATTGGACAGATACATAGATGGGAGATGTATGGAGGGATATGGTCCGTGTGCAGGTCAGTGGGACTAGGCAGAAAATGGTTCGGCACAGCCAAGAAGGGCCAGAAGGCCCATTTCTGTGCTGTAGTTTCTATGGTTTCTATTCTATTTCTGGTGTTTCCACAATCGATGATCGCAGTTTAAGGACTCTTGATCTCATTATTTCATGCTCTGATTATTTATTGCTTTTTACTTACATATACATTTGCATAGCTTGATGTCTTCTCTGCTCTTGCTCTTTCATTGATCCTGTTTACAGTTACTATTCTATAGATTGGCTTCGTATGCCCGCAGGAAAAAGAATCTCAGGGTTGTATGTGGTGATGTGCATGGACTCTGATAATAAATTTTACCTTGAAGTTTGAAGCAGGAGATTCACTTGGATATTTCAGGTGGTCTTTGACAAACTGCCACACGTGAGGCAACTAAACAAGATAAGACCCCAGAGGCAAGGTACCATCGTGGATCGAAGACTGTCTGACTGGCAGATAGATGTGAGAGAGTGAAGGTAAAAGACTCCATTTTGGGATGGGTGCCGGTGACCAGTGGAGTTTCCACATGGGTCAGTGTTGAGACTGCGACAATTTCACTTTCAACATGAATGATCCGGATGAAGGAAATGACCAGTATTGTGGCTAGGTTTGCAGACGATACAAAGATTGGTGGAGCATTAGGTAATGTCACAGAGACAGGGAGTCTGCAGAAGGACTTGGACAGGTTGGAAAATTGAGTGACAAATGGAATACAGTGCAGGTAGGTGTGGCCTTCAATGTTCAAAGTAAATTTATTATCAAAGTACATATATGTCTCCACATACAATCCTGAGATTCATTTTCTTGTGGGCATACTCAATAAATCCACAATAGAATAACAGATTCAACTTGGGCTTTCAACCAGTGTGAAAAAGACAACAAACTGCACAAATACAAAAAGGAGGAAATAATAATAATAAACAAATAAGCAATCGATATCGACAACTTGACATGATAAGTCCTTGAAAATGAGTCCATTGATCGTGGGAACAGTTCAGTGATGGAGCGAGTGAAGTTCTCCTCACTGGGTCAAGAGTCTGATGGTTGAGGGGTAATAACTGTTCCTGAACCTGGTGGTGTGAGTCCTGAGGCTCCTGTACCTCCTTCCTGATGTTTGAGGGGTAATAACTGTTCCTGAAACTGGTGGTGTGAGTCCTGAGGCTCCCGTACCTCCTTCCTGATGTTTGAGGGGTAATAACTGTTCCTGAACCTGGTGGTGTGAGTCCTGAGGCTCCTGTACCTCCTTCCTGATGGTTAGTCATAGTCATAGTCATACTTTATTGATCCCAGGGGGAAATTGGTTTTCGTTACAGTTGCACCATAAATAATAAATAGTAATAGAACCATAAATAGTTAAATAGTAATATGTAAATTATGCCAGTAAATTATGAAATAAGTCCAGGACCAGCCTATTGGCTCAGGGTGTCTGACCCTCCAAGGGAGGAGTTGTAAAGTTTGATGGCCACAGGCAGGAATGACTTCCTATGACGCTCTGTGCTGCATCTCGGTGGAATGAGTCTCTGGCTGAATGTACTCCTGTGCCCACCCAGTACATTATGTAGTGGATGGGAGACATTGACCAAGATGGCATGCAACTTGGACAGCATCCTCTTTTCAGACACCACTGTGAGAGAGTCCAGTTCCATCCCCACAACATCACTGGCCTTACGAATGAGTTTGTTGATTCTGTTGGTGTCTGCTACCCTCAGCCTGCTGCCCCAGCACACAACAGCAAACATGATAGCACTGGCCACCACAGACTCGTAGAACATCCTCAGCATCATCCGGCAGGTGTTAAAGGACCTCAGTCTCCTCAGGAAATAGAGGCGGCTCTGACCCTTCTTGTAGACAGCCTCAGGGTGAGGGGTAATAACTGTTCCTGAACCTGGTGGTGTGGGTCCTGAGGCTCCTGTACCTCCTTCCTGATGTTTGAGGGGTAATAACTGTTCCTGGACCTGATGGTGTGGGTCCTGAGGCTCCTGTACCTCCTTCCTGATGTTTGAGGGGTAATAACTGTTCCTGAACCTGATGGTGTGAGTCCTGAGGCTCCTGTACATTTTTCCTGATGGCAGCAGCAAGAAGAGAGCATGGCCTGGGTGGTGGGGGTGGGGGTCCCTGGTGATAGACGCTGCTTTCCTGCGACAACGTTTCGGGGAGACGTGCTCAATGGTGGGGAGGGCTGTACAGTTACTGGGTGTAATTACAACACAGATGTTGGATCAGAGGGAATCAGATCTGGACTGCGTGCTGATCTGTCCCCAGTGCACAGGGATGTAGGACCCACAGTCTGCTCAGTCGGGTATACAACACTGCAAGAACACAGCAGGTCAGGCAGCATCTATGGAAAAGTCAATGATTTGGACTGAGACCTTTCATCAGGAATCCTCGAAGAAGGATCTCACCTGAAACTTCAACTGTTTACTCTTATCCATCAATGCAGCCAGACCTGCTGAGTTCCTTCAGCATTTTGTGTTGCTTTAGTTTTCCAGAACTTTCGTCTGTTTGAGATTACACAGCAGTGATAGCAACAGGGGATAGAAATTTATATTTCAACAACACTCCCAGACAAATCTCACCCAAGGGGCTCACCGATATTTAATCACACGAGACGTTACCACAAACACTCACTTAATCTGCTTGAGACATGAGTGGGTCAGTATAAGGTGGCGGGAAACAGAGACAGATTGGTCTGTGAGTCTGTTCCAATCCAGTTCCAATTCCCTCAGTGAGTGTTTTGTAGTGAGAGCAGAGACGAGATCCTCAATGCCAGAATCTGTGAGTCCAGTCCAACTGAGCCTGCAAATGAGAGAAATAAGAGGATTCAGGGGATTCCCAGAGCTTGTTCATCACACTGACAGATCTCCTGCTGACCACAAATTCCCCATCATCTGCTGTGGATCCACACTGTTCCCTCCACAACTTTCCACTAGGACACTCCTGGATGTTCAGCTATGGTAACAGTCTGATCCTCTGTGTCTGGCTGAACTGACAGTAGGGTTTCTTCTCCCTCCTGCCATCTGGCAAAAGGCACCGAAGTATTCGGGCTCTCGCGACCAGACTATGTTGTAACAGTTTCTTCCCTCAAGCCATCAGACTCCTCAATACCCAGAGCCTGGACTGCCACCAACCTACTGCCCTCTACTGTGCATATTATCTTGTTTATTATTTATTGTAATGCCTGCACTGTTTTGTGAACTTTATGCAGCCCTGGGTAGGTCTGTAGTCTAGTGTAATTTTTGTGTTGTTTTACGTAGTTCAGTGTAGTTTTTGTATTGTTCATGTAGCATCATGGTCCTGAAAAACATTGTCTTGTCTTTACTGTGTACTGTACCAGCAGTTATGGTCGAAATGACAATAAAAAGTGACTTGACTTGACTTGACTTGAACAGGTGAGACCGTACTATCAGGGAATTTAAATTGTTATGAAGTCAGTCTCTCAAACACTCAGTAAAACTTGGGAATGACAAGATCTGGGAACAATAAAATACATTCCCACCCTCACAGCTGAAAACAGTGAGACCCACAGGGCTGCACGAACTCCAGTGAAAAGAGTCACTGACTGTTCCCCCAGTCACTGCCCCTGCCCACAGATCCCACAGGAATCACCAGACTTGTGCCAGCTTTACCCTGCCACAGGTTTCCAGCCTGTGAACTGGGGGAACCTGAAGAAGTGCCCACTGCCCTTTTGGATACCCACGTACACCTCACTATGGTGACACAGGGCCCATTGGCATCACAGTCTGTAGAGCAGATGAAGGTTCTGTCGGTGTGAGCCAGACACAGAGTATGGCTGTTGGACGTGTGTGAAGGATCACGGGTCAGTGAGACGGAACTGCTGTTGTCCTGATGGAAAACCTGCCCCAGTGTACAGTGTTAATACCCAGAAACACCATCTCACAGTCTGGGACTTACACCAGTTTTTGTATTTTACACTCTGGGTTCCTCAGAGCCGCAGACAACAGTTTCACTCCCGAATCTCCCAGTTCATTATCGCCCAGGTCCAGGTCCATCAGTGAGCAGTTTGTACTGAGAGCGGACGCAAGATCCACAACACCAGCAGCTGTGAGACCGATAGACACCAGACTGTGGATCAGAGAGAGATGAGAAATTTAATCCCAGGGAATTGCTCAGTGTTTACTAAACCCCACAACAACATCCAGCATCTGACACCAGTGAATATAAACATCACTGTACCTTGAACTCTGGAAACACTCAGTTCACACAGGAACATGCAGCAGAAACCTGGGGAACATTGCACTCTTGCAGATACACTGTATATCACAGATCACACTCCACTTGTCTGAGGCATGGGCTTGAGGTGCAAACTACACTGGCCGTGTGTGTGTTGGGAGAGTGGGGCTCCCTTTTCCCACATTCCCTGTGGTCACATGGAGAGAATAGGACAGATCACAGTGTCCGATTGTCTCCATTTCACCACAGGGAATGTGGGTGAAGGGAGCCCCACTCTCCCAACACACACACGGCCAGTGTAGTTTCCACCTCAAGCCCAGGCCTCAGACAATCTGGCCTGAGGTGAACAGGCTTCATTGAAAACACTCTGGGCATTTCAGGTCTCAAATCAAAGTACAAAGTAAATTTTATTACTAGAGTACATACACGTCACCACATACAACATAGAAACATAGAAAACCTACAGCACAATACAGGCCCTTCGGCCCACAAAGCTGTGCTGAACACGTCCCTACCTTAGAACTACCTGGGCTTACCCATAGCCCTCTATTTTTCTAAGCTCCATGTACCTATCCAGGGGTCTCTTAAAAGACCCCATCGTTTCCACCTCCACCACAATCGCCGGCAGCCCATTCCACGCACTCACCACTCTCTGCGTAAAAAACATACCCCTGACATCTCCTTTGTACCTACTTCCAAGCACCTTAAAAATATGCCCCCTCATGCTAGCCATTTCAGCCCTGGGAAAAAGCCTCTGACTATCCACACAATCAATGCCTCTCATCATCTTATACACCTCCATCAGGTCACCTCTCATCCTCCGTCGCTCCAAGGAGAAAAGGCTGAGTTCACGCAACCTAATCTCAGAAGGCACGCTCCCCAATCCAGGCAACATCCTTGTAAATCTCCTCTGCACCCTTTCTATGGTTTCCACATCCTTCCTGTAGTGAGGCGACCAGAACTGAGCACAGTACTCCAAGTGGGGTCTGATCAGGGTCCTATATAGCTGCAACATTACCTCTCAGCTCTTAAACTCAATACCACAATTGATGAAGTACAATGCACGTTCACCTTCTCAACCACTGAGTCAACCTGCGTAGGAACTTTGAGTGTCCTATGGACTCAGACCCCAAGATCCCTCTGATCCTCCACACTGCCAAGAGACTTGCCATTAATGGTATATTCTGTCATCATATCTGACCTACCAAAATAAACCACCACACACTTCTCTGGGTTGAACTCCATCTGCCACTTCTCAGCCCAATTTTGCATCCTATCAATGTCCCGCTGTAATTCTCAACCTCGAAATTCTTTTTCCTGCAGGCATACTCAGCTAATCTATTGAATGGTAATTATAACAGCATCAATGAAATATCAAATAGAGCATAGAAGACAACAAACTTTTCAAATGCAACTATAAATAAATAGCAAAAGATAACGAGAGAATGAAATAAGAAGATAACGATTCCTTAAAGGAAGATCATTGGTTGTGGGAACATCTCAATAGACGAGTGTAGTTATTCTCTTTTGTTCAAGAGCCTGATGTTTGTGGGGTAGTAACTGTTCTTGAACCTGGTGGTGCGTGGCCTGAGGCTCTTGTACCTTCTACCTGATGGCAGCAGTGAGAAAAGAGCTCGGCCTGGGCAGTGAGGATCTTTGATGATGGATGCTGCTTTCTTATGACAGCGATGCACGTAGATGTACGCAATAGTTGAGGGCTTGATCCGTGTTGTACTGGACTGAATCCATTAACTTTCATAGGATTTTTCATTCAAAGGCATTGGTGAAGGATCTGGACCCCCTTCAATTCACCTACCACCCCAACGAGCACCAGTCCTCAGGGAGGGGTGAGCAGCAGCAAGTTCCTGGGTGACAACATCTCAGAGAATCTCTCCTGGGCCCAGAACATAGAGGCAAACATGAAGGAAGTGAGCCAATGTCTTAGAAAATGAGTGACATGTCATCACAGACTATTGCAAGTTCCACAGATGGACACTGGAAAACATTCTGACTGGTTGTATCATCAGAAACCCACAACATCTGGGCCAATCCCTCAGACAGGAGGGACAGGAGCCTGAAGACCCACATACCAAGGTTCAACAACAGCTCCTTCCCACTGCCTCATATTCTTGAACTGATCTGAAAGTCCCTCATTCCATCCCAGACTGGATTCCCTCAACTTGCAAAATGTGGTTTTGTTTGTTTTTCTTTATTGTGTAATTTATGTAAACTTAATGTTAATTTAAATTTGTGTAATTAATGTCTGACAGGTTTGTGATGTTCTGTACTGTTTCTGCAAAAAGTAATTTTCATAACATTTACACCTTGGACAATAAACTTTAACACTGAGCTTGTGAGTGGATCTGATGGAGCCTGAGGTGAGGGCCTGTTATTCAGGCTGGGGACTCTGATGGAGTGATGATCTGTCCCAATGCATCAGAGTCTGGTACTTACCACAGTTTCTGTAATTTACACTTTGGGTTTCTCAGAGCCTCGGATACCAGTTTCACTCCTGAATCTCCCAGTTTATTATCACGTAGGTCCAACTCAGTCAATGAGCGGTTTGTGCTGAGAACGGAGGTGAGATCCACAACACCAGCAGCTGTGAGACCAACAGACTCCAGACTGTGGATCAGACAGAGATGAGAAATTTAATCCCACTTTCAGTCGTGATCAGTGTTTGTTAACACAATTACTGATAACACCAATGTTCAGCATCAGATATTACCACACCATGATCCCCAGAAACACTCAGCTCACATCGGAACCAACAGCAGAAACGTGGGAAACATTGTTCATTTGTGAATACTCTGTCTACCACAGATCACACTCTCCTGTCTGCAACATATTCAGCCTTGCAGTGCAGATCACAGTGTCCTATTGACTCTGTTTCTCTCAGAAGGATAAAGGCACCCCCACTCTCCTTACACACACACAGCCCTCGTAGTCTGTCAGAAGAGCCAGTTCCGTATCAGACACACACCATGACCTGAGGAGAAAGGCTGCGATGAAAACACTACGACCTTCACAGAAGTCTTAAATCAACTCCTGATTCAGTGAGGAACTGACCTCCTTCAAGTTACCTGTCACCCCAACTGGTCCACAGCAGATACCTTCTCATCCCTGTTCTGGATGATCCAGACAACTGGAAATATAAGTCAGCCTGTTGTTCTATCACCAATTTGTGGGCCTCTGTCCCTCACACTGGATCCTTGACTTCCTCATCCTCCTCACTCCCCATCAACACCGGCAAACCTGAGCACTATGTGCTTCATCCCCTGCTCTATTCTCTCTACACCACCGTCTCTGTGCCTGAGCACAGCACCGAAGCTGCCTGCAGATTCACCGATGACAGAACTGTTGTTGGCAGATTCACATTTGCTAATGGGGAGGTGTACAAGAGTGAGATAGGTCAGTTGGTTGAGTGGTGTTATCAGAACAACCTCACAGTGAACATCTACAAGATCATGGAACTGACTGTGGACGTTAGGAAGGGGAAGTCAGGCAGACTAACACCAGTCCTCCCTGAAGGTTCAGTGGTGGAAAGGGGGAGCAGCAGGAAATTCCTGGGTGACAATGTCTCTCATTGGCCCAGAACACAGAGGCAATCATGAAGAACACATGCTACCCTCTCTTTGAAGATTAAGGAGATTGGTATGTCATCACAAACTGTGATAAACCTCCACAGATGTACATAGAAAAGCATTCTGACCAGTTGCTTCACAGCCTGGAGTGAAACTTCAATGCCCAGGAGCACAAGAGGTTGCATCTCGGGTACATTTTGCCCCACCCTCGTGGACGTTTACAATTAGAGGCTTTTGAGTAACGTTGGGATAGGCACATGGAAGTAAGGAAGATGGAGCGATATGGACATTTTGTAAGAAGGAGGGATAAGTCTTTGGGGGATTTTGATTTGCTTTTTACCTGGTTCGGCACTACACTGAGGGCTGAGTAACCTGTTCCTGTGCTGTATTGTTCCATGTCTCTAGGTCTCAAACAGTGACATCCATCATCCAGAACCCACACCATCTGGGCAATTCGCTCTTCTCGATGCTGGCATCAGACAGGAGGTACAGGAGCCTGAAGACCCACATTCCAAGATTCAACAACAACTTCTTCCACTCCCATCATTTCTCTTGAACTGATCTGAAAGACCCTAATTCCATCTCAGACTAGATTCACTCACATTGCTAAATGTGGTTATGATTATCTTTACTGTGTAATTTATGCTTGTGTAATTAATGTCTGATATGTTTACAATGATCTATACCGTTGCTACAAAAAGCTGATTTTCATAACTTTTACACATATATTTGCCCAGAACAATAAACTTTAACACTGAACTTGTGAGTGGACCTGATGGAGTGTGAGCTGAGAGCCTGTTGTTTGGGCTGTGGAGATAAATGGCCTGTCCCAATGTCTCACAGTCAGGTACGTACTCAAGTTTCTGTATTTTACACTCCCGGTTCCTCAGAGCCTCAAACACCAGTTTCATCCCTGAATCTCCCAGTTCATTATAAGCCAGGTCCAGCTCTGTCAGTGAGCGGTTTGTACTGAGAGCAGAGGCGAGATCTACAACACCAGCAGTTGTGATATTGACAGAATCTAGACTGTGGATCAGAGAGAGATGAGAAGTTTAATCCCAGGGTTTATTAAACCCACTTTCACCAATACCCACAGTAATGCTCAGTGTTTATTAACCCCACAATTACCAATAACACCAATATCCAGCATCAGACACCAGTCAGTATAAACATCACTGCACCTTCTGAACTGGAAACACTCAAATCTCCCCAGAACAAATGGCAGAACCCAGGGGACATTGTATATTTGTGTTCACCCTCTACATCCCAGCCCCACTCCACAGTACACCACCACTCTGGACCTTGTGCTCTGTACTGAATCACAGTGAGGCAGTGTAACCTCCCACACTCCCAGCTTCCCGTCACCCTGTCTCCACTCCACAAGAAAAACCCAGCACGTCCTCGTGTTCCTCACATTAGTCCCAGACCTCATCCTCTGGACGGGTTGTCACACGACGACACAACTCCCTCTCTGCCTGTCCAGACATTCTGTGCCAACAGAACCAAACTCGGTGGACTCCACTCACCATCTACGTTAACTGTACATCCCAACCTGGTCACCACACCAACACAATGCTGCCTCGGGGAAACACCCACACTGAAAACTGGTTTCATCTCAGCAAGCATATTCTCCAAACCCCACACTGAGAGCTGAGGTTTGCAATGGTTTACCGTTCAGCGATAATATTAAACCAGCTCCAGGTCAAAGGTTGGGGAAGTAAAGTTACCAAAACACTGAATCAAGTTTAAATCCATCAGTGAGAAATGTTCGACACACAATCTGACCCTGAACATTTTGTGGTCTGGGTCCAAGTTCTGTCACACCTTCCTCCATGGGACTGACGGTGCCCAACTGCTCAGTAATTTCCTGTTGTGTCTGAGTCTCCACAGGGAACTGGGTAAAGGCAGCCCCACTCTAATCCCACAGCGATCGACCCTGTAGTGTGTTTCAAGAGCTGATTCCACCTCAGACGCGCAGTGACCTGAGATGAACAGGCTGCACTGTAAACAGGTGGAGGTGAGTGGACCTGATGGAGCCCGAGGTGAGAGCTTGTTACTGGGGCTCTGCAGCAGCATTAACAATTGGAGATCGATGGAGTGATGATCATCCCCATTCCCCCACAGTCTGGTACTTACATCAGTCTCTGTATTTTACACTTCAGCTTCCTCAGAGCCTCAGACAACAGTTTCACTCCTGAATCCCCCAGTTCATTGTAACTCAGGTCCAGCTCCACCTCTCTCAGTGAGTGGTTTGTACTGAGAGTGGAGATGAAGTGCTCAAAATCAGATGTGAAACGATCAGCTGTCAACCTGATGGACCGAGAGGAAACAGAAGAGAGAAACAAACAGATTCAGTGTAAATCTCCCAGGTGACCATCAGTGGTTTGAACAGTGATGCAGGGGTTCATCAGGACAGAACTGGGACATTATTGGAACTTTACTCACACAAAGATCAACAGACTCACAGTCTGGTACTTACCCCAGTTTCTGTATTTTACACTTCGGGTCCCTCAGAGCCTCAGACAACAGTTTCATTCCCCAATCTCCAGGTTCATTGTCCTCCTCACTAAACACAGAGTGAGAAACACTGTTACCAAAGTGACCCTGAAGTAATTTCCCTCTCTCTGACATAACAGGGATCACACTTCCATCAGAGCTGTTTCCACAACAACCTGAGAGACACAGGGTGACAGCAACACTGAAACAACAGTGTTTGGGAGACGGGGGATCCGAGAGCTCAGGGTTCCCTGTTCCCAGCTGCTGTTGAACCCACGGAAAACCAGAACGCTGCAACATTTACATCTCCAACATCAGTATTTATTAAAGAGAACACACTAATGAAGGTGGTAAAATTATTGTATTGACAACGGTAATTTCAATTAATTTACACTTCACCCTCTGCCATTTCTGTTCCTGCCGGTTTATTCCCTCTCACCAGGGATTTACAGTTCATAACTAGATAAGTAAATGGATCCTGTCCCGATCACATCACATCTGTAGGGAGAAATCCCACCAGCCCAATACCCCCTCTCCCCACTTCCCTGTACCCCAGCCACTTATTCTCTCTCACACTGCCAACTGGGTCTTTATATCTGGAACCCTATTAAATTCTGTTTTAAATGTATCCAAATGACTTGGCCTCCACAGCTGTCGGTGGCAATGAATTCCACAGATTCACCACCTTCTGGATAAAGAATTTCCTCATGTCTATTCTAAGGGGACATACTTCTATTCTGCGGCTGTGCTCTCTGGTCTGAGACTCCCCCACTAGAGGAAGCACCCTCTCGACGTCCACTCTATCTACGCCTTTCAATATTTAACTGCTCTGAATAGTCCGAGGCTTTCGTCGTCGTCATCATAGGTCACATCTGGAATTTCCAGTTGGCGGATGATTTCCCTCCACAACGCTCTGACATATTGGGAAATCACGTACGTGGCAGGTCACAGCAGCGGTTTGCCTTTGCTTTCTGCCGGGTGAGTTTAAAGAGGACACCATCTCTTGCGTTGGATGACCAGGATGTCTAAGTGCCCTGTCCTGCTCTTAGCGCTCCACCAACACCTGGTGGCCTGCCTTCTTGACCATTGGACCATTAATCGGTCTCCTCCGCTCAATCTGCTGGGGCCAGACTTCACACGCTGGGATAGGCAGATCCCCTACCTCACTGAGGGTCGAAGACCCGTCGGCTACCCTCACCTGGTTTGGCCCGTCTGCCGAGATGGTTTACCAGGGTGTGGCCGCTGTGTGTGCTACGACTACTTGGAGCCACAGGTGAGAGCTGAGCGCCAGGTGGGGACCAAAGGTGGACGAGCTGCCCTGAAAAAGGGCATGGCAGGCCCCCCACCAGAGGTGCTACCCCTCCCTAGACATCCCATACACCCCAACTGAGGCTTTACCAGTTCAATATATCGTCTCAGCATTGCATCCTTGCTTTTCAATAGCTGAATTTAAATGTCAGAGAACGTACACGGTGTACACCTTTCACAGCATCAGAATACCCACTGCCTCTCCCTTCAGTGGAAGGCAGGCATTTCAAATCCAGCAAGATCCCACAAACAGCAATGAGATAATGATCTGAATAACTGTTTGAAGGTTTTGCCTGAGGTCCGAGAATTGGCTGCAACGCAGGAGGCCACACGAGAGAAAGCACAGGGAGTAGGAAGGTGTCTGCTTTTTGGGAAGGGAATGGTGGATGGGCAACTATGGATCTGGTGGCAAAAAGGTTTGTCAGTGAGCAGTAAGAGAGCAGGAGAGAGAGGAGGAAGAGAGTCAGGGAGAGGAGAGAATGGGGAAAGAGAAAGGGAGCGGGAGAGAAGGAGAGAGAGGAAAGATGGGGAGAGATAAAAAGGAGAAGGGGAGTATAGAAAGTGGAGAGAGAAAGGAGGAGAAAGGAAGTGGAGAGAGGGGGAGAGGAAGGGGGAGAGGAAGGGGGGAGAGGAAGGGGGGAGAGGAAGGGGGAGAGGAAGGGGGGAGAGGAAGGGGGGAGGAAGGGGGAGAGGAAGGGGGGAGAGGAAGGGGAAGAGAAAGGGGAGAGGAAGGGGGAGAGGAAGGGGGAGAGGAAGGGGGGAGAGGAAGGGGGGAGAGGAAGGGGGGAGAGGAAGGGGGAGAAGAAGTGGGGAGAAGAAGTGGGGAGAGGAAGTGGGGAGAGGAAGGGGGAGAGGAAAGGGGGAGAGGAAGGGGGAGAGGAAAGGGGAGAGAAGGGGGAGAGGAAAGGGGAGAGGAAAGGGGGAGAAGAAGGGGGAGAGGAAGGGGGGAGAGGAAGGGGGAGAGGAAGGGGGGAAAAGGAAGGGGGGAGAGGAAGGGGGAGAGGGGAAGGGGGGAGAGGGGAAGGGGGGAGATGCTATGAAAGGTCCTACCATAGCAGGAGGGGAGACCGACAGCTCGCTGTTTCGATGTTACTATCTACAGCATCATTTTATACGAGTTCCCCAACTTGAGAACCAGCAGACGAGATATGAATAGAGAGACAGAGATAGTGATAATTGCCTTATCCACTGGCTCCACACCCTGAAGGCAGGTGGCTTCCAGGCCTGGAGATGCCGAAATGCCCGGCTGCTCAGTGGTTTCTGAGATCCAGAACCCACCACCCGTGAAGAACCATAGTCTGAGCACAGCTGTAGATCACAGACTCCAACAGGACCCTAGCCACCTTAGAAAGCAAAAAAAAGGGAAGAGGAGATGTAAACTGTTTTGCAGATGAACTGGATGAAGTCACTGAAGTCCACTAAAACCTCTTCTCACCCATATTCTAGTCCTCTTGAAATAACGCGAATATTGGAGCAACGCTCTTGACCGGAAACTTCCACAAAACGTAGTGGATACTGCTGTTGAGTGAATGAAGTCACCAGAGAGAATTACTGGGAGACACAAAGCAGCTTCTTTATTTCGACAGAACAAGGTACAGCAGGCATCATGTGGAGATGCTTTCACAAGGTTACCAGACAAAGGTGCAGAAGTAGGCCATTCAGCCCATCGAGTCTTCTCCGCCACTCCACCATGAGCTAAACTATTCTCCATTCCAGTTCCAATTTCCGGCTTTTTCCCCATATCCCTTGATATCCTGGCTAATTAGATACCTATCAATCTCCTCCTTAAACACCCTCAATGATCGGGCGTCCACAGCTGTATGTGGCAATAAATTCCAAAAATCCACAACCCTCTGGCTAAAAAAATTTCTCCTCATCTCTGTTTTAAATGGGTAACCTCTAATTCTAAGACTGTGGCCTCTTGTCCTGGACTCACCCACCAAGGGAAACAGCCTTTCCGCATCTCCTCTGTCCAATCCTTTCAACATTCGAAATGTTTCTATGAGATCCCCTCTCATTGTTCTATGCTCTAATAAATACAGTCCAAGAGCCGACAAACGCTCCTCATATGTTAGCCCTTGCATTCCAGGAATCATCATCGTATATCTTCTCTGAACTCTCTCCAACATCAGTACATCCCTTCTAAGATAGGGGGCCCAAAACTGCACACAGTACTCCAAATGAGGTCTCACCAGTGCCCCAAAGAGCCTCATCAACACCTCCTTACTCTTATACACTATTCCTCTTGAAATGAATGCCAACATTGCATTCGCTTTCCTTACTGCTGATCCAACCTGGTGGTTAACATTTAGGGTATCCTGCACGAGGACCCCCAAGTCCCTTTGAACTTCTGATTTTTGAATTTTCCCCATCTAAATATTAAACTGCCCAATTATTTCTTCTTCCAAAATGTACAACCGTACATTTCTCAACATTGTATTTCATCTGCCATTTCTTTGCCCACTCTCCTAAACTGACCAAGTCTCTCTGCAACCTTTCCGTTTCTTCAACACTTCTTGCTCTTCCACCTATCTTGGTGTCATCCGCAAACTTAGCCAGAAAACGATTTAATCCATAAGCTTTCGGGGAAAAGGTCTGCTAGCCCAACATGGGGCTTGCTATTTTACGCATCAAACATCAAAGGACAACTCCATATTTACTACCTATGGACAATGCTTTCTTTGAGACTACATACAACCTTCACACCTCCTGATTCACCTCCCTGCCAGACCCCCAAATGAATTTTAATCAGCATTGCCTGGACTGGGATTCACAGCTTTTAGGAAACAATTGTTCGGAGCAAAACTCCAAGGTAAATGCACAATACATTTTCAGATGTAAAGACCAGTTGGCGGGAGGAGAGAGAGCAGCGCACCACGCGTGCACAGCCCTCCGGTGAAAAATGACACCGTACCCGTTAAATAGGGGCCGTGGACAATTCTGATTTGATGGAGATAGATGTGAAGGCAGAGAGGAACATCTGGAGAAATTTCTGAAACGCCAGATCGCTGCTGTTGTTACTGCGCGGTCGGGAATCTTCCGGAGGGAAGGCCTCAAAATCCCTGGCTTTGCCTGCTGTTGGCGACCGAGATTGAGGTCGAATCATTCAGACAGAGATGGTGCTCAGTACTCGGTGTCGGAGAGCTGATCGGAGGCCTGAAGTTTTCGGATGACTCAGATTCGGACTGTGGTCGGGCATGGCAGGGAGAGTTTTTCTTCCTTCTCCCATCTGCGTGAGATGTGGGACATTTGAGAGACTTTGAACTTTTTACTGTGCTCATGGACTTTTTCATCAAGTTATGGTATTGTTGCATTGTTGTAACTATATGTCATAATTATGTGGTTTTGTTAGTTTTTTCAGTCTTGGTCTGTCCTGTGTTTTGTGATATGACACCGGAGGAAATATTGTATCATTTCTTAATGTATGCATTACTAAATGACATTAAAAGAGGACTGCGTGTCTTCATAGTCTAAAAAAAAGTAGCCAAAGTCAATTGTTAAATGTATCTGTCCTGAACCCAAAAATCACTCTAACAGATACGACAGATACGTCCTTTCTTAACGGCCTCCCCATCATTGTACACATCACCATGACACACTGTCACAGGAGAACAGTGTCACAAGAATCACTCCTTGTAATAATGATCAGCGACACACAGACAATCTGTATTTACCGACAAATAACTTCCATTGTTGCAATTAAAAAAAACACGTGGGTTCCCAAACTACTAGGATCCCTGACCCTCCATGAACAGTCAATGAAAGAAAAAAGTATTGCCCAGGAAAGGAGTACACACTGGCCGGGTGCTCCTCGTGGTCCCGATCTCCACGTGTCCATGGGCTCCTCCTTATTCGTGACGGTTGGTCACTGGTTGCTGGAGAGTTATCGCCCTTGCGTATTTGGAGCTCCTGAGTCTTACACTGCTCCTCGTCAATTGAACCATTGGATCTCCATCCCATTGGCTCAAGGTCACCTGACCTACCTGAGTCATCTTCTAACTGGTCATTGCACAGGGCTACAGCCAACATTGTTTCCTGGCTCTGCCCACCCCAGCCTTGTGCATTTCTGGTTTCAGATTCAGACTGGTTCAAACCATTTATGAGGTGACCCAGATGGAGCTTAACGAGATTAAAGATGGCTTCTTTGGTCGGCCTGGCATTTTATTCAATAAGTAGCTACTCAACAGAGAATGATCTCTGGTGTGGCAGGTCATTAGCTGAAACTTCGTGTGTCTACATTCAATTGCTCTGATTAGATTGTCCCAGAGGAAGAATCAGTTCAGAGTCTACAAAATAGGGGGTGGGGAACAAAGACAAATGGTTTGTCTGCCTCCCGTGTCCTTGATTCATCAAATCCACTAATTGTGTACCGCAGTTTCTTCTGGCCAACAGCAGTTTATCATTGATTGTTGTTATTTGCCAGTTTGTTGTCTTTTGCACATTGGTTGTTTGTCAGTCCTGTTGGGTCTATTGTTTCTTGGATTGACTGTAAATGCCCGAGTTTCAGTGTCCAAAACCATGCATCTGTAGGTCTAACAGCTGACTTTCTATTTATCTCACTGTGCTGAACACCAGCTGTCCATCAAGCAGCTCCTCCCTTCTCTCTGTTTGAACTTGGAAGCTGCCAGTGTCCTTGCAAAGTGTAAACATGCTGCAGAGAAACCATAACACCATCTCAAAGTTGTTTTTGCCTCTCCCTCTCTTAATAGCAAGGTGTCTGGTGTTGAACAACTCTCTCTCTCTCTTTTCAAAAGCACAGTTCATAGGGGTAATTCAGGACCCCGTCACACAGGGCTCTGTGACTGACGGGATCACAGCCACGCCCACTTTCACGTCACATCATCTCCAAACCCTGGAGTCGCGGGTTTGATCCCGACTCCAGTCTGACGCACAATTCACAACACAGATTCAAATTTAATTTCATCTTCATTTCTCCAATACATAGTTTACAATTATCTTGCCAATAAAAATCTCGGTAAAGATATCAGCCTTTATTGTTCTGAGGATACACAGGTAGTTGATGATCAGCAGGGACTCGTCAGGCTGAAAGGCTTCTTTCTGTGCTGTATCTCTGCATCACTCCATGCAGCGATTTATTCTCACTGCAATGCGAGGAAGATGAGGAAAGCATACTGGGGTTAACACCATGGGAACAATTCATCCATGTCAGCTGTGATTCTGACGAAGTTCTCACTTGTGCACATTGGGCCCAGATCTCTCTAATCCATCCACTCAACCATTTTTTAAAATGTAGTTTCTGTACCTGTCACATCCACTTCATATCACAACTAGGTCCGGGTACGGACCACCTTTTGCGTGGAAAAGGTTGCCCTTCGGGTTTTTATAAAACCTCTCTCATCTCACCATAAGTCTGTGCCCTCTGATTCTTGGGGAAAAGGAATGTACTATACAAGGGTTGCACGGTAGGGCTTAAGGATTAGCAAAGCACATGACAGCACCAGTGACCCGGGTCCAATTCCCAACACTGTCTGTAAGGAGTTTGTACATTCTCCCCATAATCATTCAAGTTACCTCCGGGTGTACCGTCACAAATAAAAGTAAAATAAATAGTTCCAAATAAAAGTTCAACCCATCAGGATTTTATACATCTCTGTGAGGTCACCCCTCAGATTCCTACACTCCAAGGAACAAAATCACAAACTTCCCGAAACCTTGTGTTCTTCAGTAGTGAGATGGGAGACAGGAATGTTGTACAGGAGTCTCCATTGCTCAAGGGTTTACTAGACTTGTAAACGAGCGGCTGAGCTCTGCTGTTCCCTCAGTGGGCTAGCCCAGGGGCAGATGGGCAGAATGACTCTCTTGCGCCTCCCTGCTTCCAGATGGTAAGGTAATCTCTCACCCCTTGTCCTTGAGGATACTGAGAGGGGAGATAGGGAGCTGAGTCAACAGGAGCATCCTTAGCTCAGGGGTAAGAACTTTGGTCTTGTAAACCAGGTGCCCTCGGTTTGAATCCCACTGGGCTCTCAAACCTTTCCACCCAGCATTTGTGTGAGGAGTCCATCAGTTGGATCCTAATGTTTTTGAGCCAAGAAGTCAGGAATACAGCATGAAATTTGTTGAATTTGATCATTTATTAAATGCTACAAGAATAACAAACGAGAGATGAGGATGAAGAATGGGGGAGGGGTGGAGGGAGAGGGGATGCGTGTGGTAGGGGAAGGGATAAAGAGAGACAGAAAGCCAACAGTGAATGGTTTTCTTATCCCTGTTTGCTAATTGCACTGAATTTCCGGAGATAAGGGTTACCAAAAAGATTGCCCCTATTCGAGTCAACACTGACATCAGAGGGCAGGGGCCCTATGAGTGACAGTGGCAGTAACAAATCCAATCCCACTACACTGCCGTTCCACCTCCAGAGATTTCTGCCCTGGTTCAGCCCAGCCCCAGGGACACCTGGTGAGACTGTCCCTGTCCCCTTGTGGCCCAATGCCGAGCGTCCCAGGATTAATACCACTGGCAGTTGCCATGAAATTTGTTGTTTTGTGGCAGCAGTACAGTGCAATAAATAATAGATCAATAAATTACAATCAAATATATATAAAATTGTATGAGTGTAAAAAGAGGCAAAAATCTGAGGTAGTGTACATGGATTCATTGCTCGTTCAGAAACATGGTGGCGAAGGAGAAGATACACTGAGATAGTCACACTGTCAATCTCTCTCCAGTTCCTGTTCCCTCTGGTGACTTCAAAAGATAATTTTTGTCTGAGATGAATAAATTCCACTGCAGCCTGAGACAGAGTGAAAAATAAGGAGGAAACAAACAGATTACACAACTGTGTCAAGAACAGGGCACTGGGGTTAATATTTCTACAACACTTACGCACAAATATCACCACAGAAACCCAGGGATTTATCTCACTAAACGTAACAGAAACACTCACTCAATCTGCTTCAGACTCCTGCATTTCAGAGTGAGTTGTTGCAGAGCGGAGACACATCGGTCTGAGAAGGAGTTGGCTCCCAGGTCCAGCTCTGTCACTGAGCGGTTTCGACTGAGAGCAGAGACAAGATCCTGGGTGCCATAATCAGAGAGTCCAACACGACACAGCCTGGAGATCAGAGAGAGAGCAGTCGGTTCATCATCCTGATACTGTCCCCAGTGATAAATCTCCTGCTGACCCGGATTTCTCTGACCACCTACCACGGGATTGGATCACAAACAAGAGAAAATGCTGCGCTACATCAACGACTGCATTGGTGCTGCTTCCTGCACCCATGTAAACTCGTCGACTTCATCCACTTTGCCTCCAACTTCCACCCTGCTGTCAGACTTACCTGGTCCATTTCCGACACATCTCCTCCCCTTCACAACCTGTCTCTATCTCTGGAGACTGCTTATCTACTGATATCTATTATAAACCCACCAACTCTCACAGCTACCTGGACTGTGCCTCTTATCACCTTGTTGCTTGTACAAACGCCACCCGCTTCTCTCACTCTCAATTCATCTGTCTCCACCGCATCTACTCTCAGCATGAGGCTTTCCATTCTAGAATAAAGGAGATGTCCTCCTTCTTCAAAGAAAGGGGCTTCCTGTCCTCCACCATCAACGCTGCCCTTAACCGCTTCTCTTCCATTTCAAGCACGTCTGCTCTTACCCACCTGCCTGCCACCCTACCTGGGATAGGGTTCCACCCCATCAGCCTCCACGTCCAGCACATAATTCTCCGAAACTTCCGCCACCTCCAACCACCAAGCATCAAGCACATACTTCCCTCCCCCCAACTTTCTGCTTTCTGCAGGGATCGCTCCCTAAGAGACTCCCTTGTCCAGTCATCCTTCCCCACTGATCTCCCTCCTGACACTTACCCTTGCAAATGGAACAAAATGCTACACCTGCCCCTACACCCCTTCCCTCACTACCATTTAGGGCCCTAACCAGTCCTTCCAGTTGAGACGACATTTCACCTGAGTCTGTTGGGGTCATAAACTTTGTTCGGTGCCATCCAGGATGGATTGGGAGACCGATTGCCAAGCACCTATGCTCCGTCTGCCAGAAAAAGTGGGATCTCCCAGTGGCCACGGATTTTAATTCCACTTCCCATACCCATTCCGATTTGTCAATCCACAGACTCTTCTACTGTCATGATGAGGCCTCACTTAGGTTGGAGGAACAACACCTTATATTCCGCCTGGGTAGCCTCCAACCTGATGGCATGGACATCGACTTCTCAAACTTCCAGCAATGCCCCCACTCCCACCTTTCACCATTTCCAACTCTCACGTTGTCTCTTTGCCCGTCCATCACCTCTCTCTGGTGCTCCTCCCCGCTTCTCTTTGTTGCATGGCCTTCTGTCTCTTTCACCAATCAACTTCCCAGCTCCTTGTTTCATCTCTCCCCCTTCAGCTTTCACCGATCACCTGGTCTTTCACTCTCCCCTCCCACCACCGTTTAATTCTACTCCTCAGCTTTTTTCTCAAGTCCCGTCGAAGGGTTTCGGCCCGAAATGTCGACTGTTCTCGTATCCTAGATGCAGCCTGGCCTGCTGAGTTCCTCCAGCATTTTGTGTGTGTGTTACCCCAGGACTGGAGTATTAACCCAGAGCTGAGGGTGGGTCTGGCAGTCCTTGATGCCCTGTGCCAAGGATGTCACTGAAATTGGACACGTGTATATCTGGATCAAACACGTGTGAAGAATTGTGGGCCAGTGCAAGAAGTATTGGTGGCCCGATGGAAGACCGGTCTTGGAGTCATGGAGCACTAAAGCACAGAAACAGGCCCTTCAGCCCGTCTGTGCTGATTTGGTTGCTGTCCAGTCTCATAGACCTTCATGTGGACTATAGACCTCCATACACTTCCCATATATATACCTATCCAAACATCTCTTAAATATTGTCATCAAACTCACATCCACCACTTGTGCTGGCAGCTCATTCCACATTTTCACCACCCTCTGTGTGAAGAATTTCCCCTCTAAAGTTCCACTTACACCTTTCACCTTTCACCCGGGTCTCTCGTCTCACCCAACTTCAGTGGAGGATGGATGAAGGGACCGAGGATCTGTCCGTTTCGGGGTGGGAGAGGGGACCGAGGTTCTGTCCATGACAGGGTGGGAGAGGGTGGGTTAGGGGACCGAGGATCTATCCATTTCAGGGTGGGAGAGGGGACCGAGGTTCTGTCCATGACAGGGTGGGAGAGGGTGGGTTAGGGGACCGAGGTTCTGTCCATGACAGGGTGGGAGAGGGTGGGTTAGGGGACCGAGGATCTGTCCGTTTCAGGGTGGGAGAAGGGACCGAGGATCTGTCCGTTTCGGGGTGGGAGAGGGGACCGAGGTTCTGTCCATGACAGGGTGGGAGAGGGTGGGTTAGGGGACCGAGGATCTGTCCATTTTGGGGTGGGAGTGGGTGGGAGAAGGGACCGAGGATCTGTCCGTTTCGGGGTGGGAGAGGGGACCGAGGTTCTGTCCATGACAGGGTGGGAGAGGGTGGGTTAGGGGACCGAGGATCTGTCCGTTTCAGGGTGGGAGAAGGGACCGAGGATCTGTCCGTTTCGGGGTGGGAGAGGGGACCGAGGTTCTGTCCATGACAGGGTGGGAGAGGGTGGGTTAGGGGACCGAGGATCTGTCCATTTTGGGGTGGGAGTGGGTGGGAGAAGGGACCGAGGATCTGTCCGTTTCGGGGTGGGAGAGGGGACCGAGGTTCTGTCCATGACAGGGTGGGAGAGGGTGGGTTAGGGGACCGAGGATCTGTCCGTTTCAGGGTGGGAGAAGGGACCGAGGATCTGTCCGTTTCGGGGTGGGAGAGGGGACCGAGGTTCTGTCCATGACAGGGTGGGAGAGGGTGGGTTAGGGGACCGAGGATCTGTCCGTTTCAGGGTGGGAGAAGGGACCGAGGATCTGTTCGTTTCAGGGTGGGAGAGGAGTCCGAGGTTCTGTCCATGACAGGGTGGGAAAGGGTGGGTTAGGGGACCGAGGATCTGTCCGTTTCAGGGTGGGAGAGGGGACCAAGGTTCTGCCCATTTTGGGGTGGGAGAAGGGACTGAGGATCTGTCCGTTTCAGGGTGGGAGAGGAGACCGAGGATCTGTCCATGACAGGGTGGGAGAGGGTGGGAGAGGAGACCGAGGATCTGTCCATGACAGGGTGGGAGAGGGTGGGCTAGGGGACCAAGGATCTGTTCGTTTCAGGGTGGGAGAGGAGTCCGAGGTTCTGTCCATGACAGGGTGGGAGAGGGTGGGTTAGGGGACCGAGGATCTGTCCGTTTCGGGGTGGGAGAGGGGACCGAGGTTCTGTCCATGACAGGGTGGGAGAGGGTGGGTTAGGGGACCGAGGATCTGTCCATTTTGGGGTGGGAGAGGGTGGGTTAGGGGATCGAGGATCTGTCCGTTTCGGGGTGGGAGAGGGGACCGAGGTTCTGTCCATGACAGGGTGGGAGAGGGTGGGTTAGGGGACCGAGGATCTATCCGTTTCAGGGTGGGAGAAGGGACTGAGGATCTGTCCGTTTTGGGGTGGGAGAGGGGACCGAGGTTCTGTCCATGACTGGGTGGGAGAGGATAGGTGAGGGTACTGAAGTTCTGTCTGTGACAGGTTGGGGGAGGGCAGGTGAGAGGATCGAGGTTCGTCCATGAAGGGATGGTAGAGGGTCAAAAGCTTTCTTTACAGGCTATCTACCTGTGATGTCTCTTTCAAGGAATTATGGATCTGTATTCCCAGATCACTCTATTCTGCCGCATTCTGCAGTGCCCTACTGCACACTTCCTAAGTCCGACCCAGGTTGGTCCTCTCCAAGTGCAACACATCACACTTGTCTACAATAAATTCCATCTCCCATTTCTCAGCCCATTTTTCCAACTGGTCCAGATCCAGCTGCAAGCTCTGATAGTCTTCCTCACTGTCCACTACACCCCCAATCTTGGTGTTATCCACAAATTTGCTGATCCATTTTACATCATCATTCAGATCATTGATGCAGATGACAAACAACAATGGACCCTGTACTCATCCCTGTAGCACACCACTAGTCACAGGCATGCAGTCAGAGTCGACCATCTACTACCACTCTCTGGCTTCTCCCACAAAGCCAATGTCTAATCAAATTTACCATCTCATCTTGAATGCTGAAGACTGAACCTTCTTGACCAAACTCCCAGTTGGGACCTTATCAAATGCCTTGCTGAAGACCATGTAGGCAACATCCATTGCCTTGCCTTTATCAACTTTCCTGGTGACTTCCTCAAAAATCTCCAGTATTGGTTAGCCACAACCTACCACTCACAAAGCCATGCTGACTATCCCTAATCAGTCCTGTCTATCCAAATACTCAAATATCCAGTCCCTTAGAATACTTTCCATGTGGCGCGTGGCCGAGTGGTTATGGCGTTGGGCTCACGACCTGAAGGTCGTGGGTTCGAGTTTCGGCCAAGGCAGCGTGTTGTGTCTTTGAGCAAGGCACTTAACCACACATACCAGCAAACGCTGGGGGTTAACCTCGCGATAGACTGGTGTCCTATCCGGGGAGGGAACATCGCGATAGACTGGCGTCCTATCCGGGGGGGGGGGACCTCGCGATAGACTGGTGTCCTATCCGGGGTGGGGTGGGGGGAACCTCGCAATAGACTGGTGTCCTATCCGGTGGGGGCGGGGGGGAACCTCGCGATAGACTGGTGTCCTATCCGGGGAGGGAACATCGCGATAGACTGGCGTCCTATCCGGGGGGGGGGACCTCGCGATAGACTGGTGTCCTATCCGGGGGGGAACCTCGCAATAGACTGGTGTCCTATCCGGTGGGGGCGGGGGGGAACCTCGCGATAGACTGGTGTCCTATCCGGGGGGGGGGGGAACATCGCGATAGACTGGCGTCCTATCCGGGGGGGGGGGGGGAACATCGCGATAGACTGGTGTCCTATCCGGGGGGGAACCTCGCAATAGACTGGTGTCCTATCCGGTGGGGGCGGGGGGGAACCTCGCGATAGACTGGTGTCCTATCCGGGGAGGGAACCTCGCAATAGACTGGCGTCCTATCCGGGGGGGGGAACCTCGTGATAGACTGGTGTCCTATCCGGGGGGGAACCTCGCAATAGACTGGTGTCCTATCCGGCGGGGGGGGGGGAACCTCGCGATAGACTGGTGTCCTATCCGGGGGGGAACCTCGCAATAGACTGGCATCCTATCCGGGGGGAACCTCGCAATAGACTGGCGTCCTATCCGGGGGAGGGGAACCTCGCAATAGACTGGCGTCCTATCTGCGGGGGGGGACCTCGCAATAGACTGGTGTCCTATCTGGGGGGGGGGACCTCGCAATAGACTGGTGTCCTATCTGGGGGGGGGGAACCTCGCGATAGACTGGCATCCTATCCGGGGGGAACCTCGCAATAGACTGGCGTCCTATCTGGGGGGGGGACCTCGCAATAGACTGGTGTCCTATCTGGGGGGGGGGACCTCGCAATAGACTGGTGTCCTATCTGGGGGGGGGGGGAACCTCGCAATAGACTGGCATCCTATCCGGGGGGAACCTCGCAATAGACTGGCGTCCTATCCAGGGGGGAGGGGGAACCTCGCAATAGACTGGTGTCCTATCCGGGGGGGGGGGGAACCTCGTGATAGACTGGCGTCCTATCCGGGGAGGGAACCTCGCAATAGACTGGCGTCCTATCCGGGGGGGGAACCTCGCAATAGACTGGTGTCCTATCCGGGGGGGAACCTCGCAATAGACTGGCGTCCTATCCGGGGAGGGAACCTCGCAATAGACTGGCGTCCTATCCGGGGAGGGAACCTCGCAATAGACTGGCGTCCTATCCGGGGGGGGGAACCTCGCGATAGACTGGTGTCCTATCCGGGGGGGAACCTCGCAATAGACTGGCGTCCTATCCGGGGGGGGGGGCGGGGCGGCGGAGTCTCATACTCTCAGTTGCTTCACGCCACAGAAACCGGTATAATCTCCAGCTTGATGGGCCACAAAGGCTCGGGACAGACTTTAACTAGAATACTTTCCAATAACTACTGATGTCAAGCTCACCGGCCTATAATTTCCTAGCTTATTTTGGAGCCTTTCTTAAACAACAGAACAGACAACATCAGCTATTCTCCAATCTTCTGGTCCCTCACCTACGGCTAAGGGCATCTTAAATACCTCAGCTAGGGCCCTGCAATTTCTGCACTAACCTGAAATGATGTCCAAGGGAACACCTCATCAGGCCACGTGGATTTAATTTGCCTGAAGACAGCAAACATCTCCTCCTCCCTAAGCCACATATGGTCCATGTCCTCACTGCTGTTTTGTCTCGGTTCTGTAGATTCTCACATGTAGTAGAAGAAAATGTGTTCATCGCTACCTATACCTGACATGCACCTTCTGCTTCTTATCCACAGGCTCAGCATCTATTGAAAACCAAGGTTGCCTAAATGTGATAGCCTTGACTTTTATTCTGACAGAAACATACAAACTCTGCAGTCTCAAAATTTCACTTTTAAAGGCCTTCAAGTTAAGAAGCAGGCCTTTGCTGGACAACAACTAATCCAATCCACACTATTAGATACTTGCTGATATATTCATAGTTGGCCTTTCCCCAATTTAGAATCTCAACGCAAGGACCAGACCTATTCTTCTCCATAATTATATTGAAACAAATGGAATTATGACCACTAGATTGAAAGTATTCCTCTAGAAATATACTTCTGTCACCAGTGTCCGTGTGAGTGACTGGAAACACCATCTCACAATATGCTACTTACCCCAGTTTCTGTATTTTACACTTCCGGTTCCTCAGCGCCTCACACACCAGTTTCACTCCGGAATCTCTCAGTTCATTACTACCCAGCTCCAGTTCCATCAGTGAGCAGTTTGTACTGAGAGTGGAGACTAGATCCCCAATGCCAGCAGCTGTGAGACCGACACACCACAGACTGTGGATCAGAGAGAGGTGAGAAGTTTAATCCCAGGGTTTATTAATCCCACTTTCACCAATACCCACAGTAATGCTCAGTGTTTATTAACCCCACTATTACTGATAACACCAATGTCCAGCATCAAACACCAGTCAGTATAAACACCATGATACCTTCTGATCTGAATGTCACAAATCTGCTTGGAAGAACCAGTAGGACCTGGGTGAAGATGCCCCAGAGCAGCCCTCTAGGCCTTGTACTCCTAGCCACAGACCTCTAATGTGTCCGTGTTGCCAGCAGGGAATGGGATTAAGGCAGCCCCACTCTAAGACCCCTGTAGTGTGTTGAAGAGCTGATTCCACCTCAGACCCACTCCCCAGACACATGCAGTGACCTGAAGTAAACAAACTTGCAGAGGGGGAGGTGATTCGACCCCAGCGTGAGGGCTGTTACTTGGGCAGCATGGACATTTGGAGATCGATGGAGTGATGATCTGTCACAATCCCCCACAGTCTGGTACTTACCCCAGTCTCTGTATTTTACACTCCGGGTTCCTCAGAGCCGCAGACACCAGTTTCACTCCAGAATCTCCCAGTTCATTACCACCCAGGTCCAGATCCTTAAGTGAGCGGTTTGTACTGAGAACGGAGGTGAGATGCTCAACACCAGCAGCTGTGACACCGACAGACCGTAGACTGTGGATCAGAGAGAGAAGAGGTTTAATCCCAGGGTTTATTCATCCCACTTCCACCAAGCGCTGGGAGCACTTGGATCTACTTTGATCGGCTTTTCCTTCATTTGATCCACCTCCACAGAAAAACCCGTCTCATCCCTGCGTTCCTCACATTCACTCCAGAGCTCAACCTCTGGACGGGTTGTCACATGTCTGACAAAAAAAAAGCCAGTTATCAGAAGATTGATGCCGATAAGAGGACAATGGGGGAACCTTCAGAAATGTTAATGAGAGACGAGAGGGATTAACGGAAAGGAGACACGGTTCCGAGTATTGTCAGAGACCGGGGGCTTTGAACCCTGAACTGTTTGAAGTGTGATGGACAGGCAATACCCCAGCAGGGGGATAAAAAGGGACAGGTTCGCTAAGGCAACAGACACACGACTCCACGAGGTAACGAGACCTTGAAAGCGGTGTGCCCTCCCACTAGTTGGTGGGAGTTTTTGGAGGTCTGGTCGCGAGACCAGCCATAGACGCCCAAGGTAGAAGAAAGGTACGGATCGGCGGTAACCTTGTGTGTGTGTCCGCCCTTGCATGGGTGCCGGGTTCACCGCAGAAGAACGATCGTATCTGGAACGGAGGGGTCACAGTCGGTGACCTCAGAAGACATTACAAAGGGCTCACCCGAAAGCTGACTGCGAGGAATATCGAAGGTCTGTTTGGAATCCGATTTGAATATTCATTCGTTCTCTCTCTCCCCCCACCGCCCCCCAACAGCACAACTGTGATTACTGTGAACTGAACTGAACTCAATTGAACTGAACTTTGCGTCACTTGAAACTGGTCATTTACCCCTAGACAGCGATAGAGCTTGATTGATCCTATTATCCTAGTTCTGTGTACATGCGTGTTTATCATTGCTGAACTGTTGCATTTATTATCCTTTCGATCAGAGTACTGTGTTGCTTATTTCTTTAATAAAACTTTCTTAGTTCCAGTAATCCAGACTCCAACTAAGTGGTCCATTTCTGCAGGTTTGGCAACCCAGTTATGGGGTACGTAACATAAGTGGGGTTCTCGTCTGCGATTTCAAACGCTAAATTTGGGACGGGGTATAAATTGATTAGGTTAAAATTCCCGAAAGAAAGAAAAGGCAAACAGCAGAAATGGAGATTGAGGAATTTCTAAAGGCGCCAACCTTGGAGGCATTAGAGGATGCCAGGAAAGCGGAATTGGCAGCTGTGGCCAAACAGTTGAATCTTGTTAAGGAGAAGTCGACAATGAGGAGAGAGGAGATACACAGAGCTATCGTAAGCACTATGTATCTAAAGGTGTGTTTCCCCAAGGGGAGCTGGAGGTGGTATCTATGGGAAAACCTGGTGGAGACGCAATACAGGTGCAGATTGAAAAACTGAGACTCGAGCACGAGTTCCGGGTACGGCAGCTAGAACATGAAGAAAAACAGTTAGAACGGCAAGAGAGAGAGAGACAATTAGAACAGTAAGAGAGAGAGAGGCAGTTGGAGCGAGGAGAGAAACAGAGGGAAAGGGAATTCAAGCTGGAGAGGTTGAAGATAAGGGCAGAGCAGGGGCCCATGCCGAACCAAGGTGGAGGGCTCAGGGCGACCCAGGAGGTTAGGCTGGTTCCCCCATTTGACGATACCGATGTTGATCAGTACTTTCTCCATTTCAAAAAAGTTGCTGCAAGTCAGGACTGGCCGAGGGATAAGTGGGCTGTTTTGCTTCAGTGTGTACTTATAGGAAAAGCCCAACAAGCTTACTCAGCTTTGTCCGTGGAAGATGCCCAGAGGTATGAGGTGGTGAAAGAGGCCATCCTCAGGATTTATGAGTTGGTCCCGGAGGCATACCGGCAGAGGTTCCGGAATGCGAGAAAGCAGTGGGACCGCACGTATTTAGAGTTTGCCCGTGAGATGCAGACATATTGTGAGCGTTGGTGCGCCTCGAAGGGGGTAGAGGGGGATTATGACAGACTGCTACAGCTGATCCTGATTGAGCAGTTTAAAGGTTGTGTCCCTGACGGTATGAGACCCTACCTAGATGAGAAAGAGGCAGCCACGTTAGCCGCAACTGCTAAGTTAGCGGATGAGTACGCGTTGACACATAAAACGAAGTTTGCCCCGAGTAAAGGCTACCAGAAGGGTAGTCAGGACGGCGGGGAGAGTCCACCAGAAAAGTCAGAAAGTAAGCCGGGGACTAGTGAGAAGGATAAGGTAGACCGGGAGCAGTCTGGTAGGAAGTCTCCTGGGGTCGTATGTTATAACTGTGGGAAAGCCGGACACTTTGCGTCCAGGTGCTTTGCCCCAAAGAAGGAGGCGGGAAAGGGAAAGGCGGCGTTTCCGACTGGCTGTATTGAGCTGATAAACCAACCGCTAGGAGAGGAGAGGGCTAACATAGTTCAGGAAGGGTGTGAGAGGATTATCTTGGCCGGATTGGTGTCGGTGAAGGAGGGGTTAAACCCAGTTCCAGTGCGGATCTGGAGAGACACGGGAGCGTGTCGGTCATTGATAGTAAAGAGTGTGTTAGAGTTTAGTTCAGAGACCCAGACTGGGGAGGTCAGGGTCAAAGGCATTGGGCAAGGGACTGAAGCAGTGCCTTTGCACCAGATACACCTACAAAGCGAGTTGGTCTCTGGACCGGTCACAATAGGGGTGAGGCTCGAACTACCGATGAAAGGCGTGGAGATCTTGCTCGGTAATGACCTCGCCGGCGGGGAAGTGTATCCGGCAGTAAAACTGACAGGCCCGCCTGCCAGCATTGAGGCCCCGCCCATGGACTCACAGGTTTATCCCGTTTGCGCAGTGACTCTGCGTATGTCCAGAAAGACTGCCGAAATAGCTCTAGCGGAGATGTTTCTACCAGCCTTGTACCAGGAGAGGGTAGAAAATGAAACAGGAGGGATTAGGAAATTGAGGTAGATTTATCATTAGAAAGGAAGGAATTTGTACAGGCACAGGAGCGAGACGAGGAGCTGATGGTTTCAGCGGGGACAGCTCTCTCTGAAGCAGAGTTGAGGGGAGAGCCAGTGGGCTGTTGTGTGGAGGAGGGAGTGCTAAGGAAGAAAGGGAGACCAAGTACCGTGCCCGCAGATGAGGAATGGGGGATGGTGCCAAAAATTTATGGGGATGAGATTCTTAACCTGGCCCACAAGATACCCCTCGGTGGACATTTTGGGGGAAGGGAAACAGTCGGCGGAATCATGAAAGAGTTTTACTGGCTGCACAGGAGGAAGGATGTTATTGACTATTGCAGACGTGAGTTAACACAGTTAGAGGCTATTAACATGTTAAAAGCTCACCACGATCAGAAAACAGATCTAGCTGGTGATATCATGAAAATTAATGAGGCTAGGGTGCCACCTGATAAGGGGAGGGCCCATTTTGAACAGATAAGTGTGGTGCCGACCAGGTGGGAGAAGTCTATCGTTTTGGCCAGCTTGGCTGATAAGGTCTCTCCCTTAATCCCCAAACAAAGCGAGCTAGTTAAACGGCACGCACACGGATGTCCGAACGTCACGGTACATGGAGTGGTTGTCACGTCAGGTCAGCCTAGTGACCCTACAGAATGATTAATTCAAGTGTCAAAAGGGCTACAGAACACAGAAGTGTATATTGGCGATGTAGTGGTCTGGAGTGACACGTGGGAGGAACACATTATGGCCGTAGAGGAGCTGTTTAAACGGCTGTCTGAAGCCAGCCTGACAGTGAACCTCGCAAAAAGTGAGTTCGGCCGCGCGAAGGTCACTTATCTGGGATTGGTGGTAGGACAGGGGCAGCTGGCTCCGATGCAAGCTAAGGTGCGGGCTATCTCTGAAGTCCCCACCCCGACAGACAAGAGAGCCCTGAGAAGGTTCTTGGAGATGGTGGGGTACTATCGGAAGTTTTGCAGAAAAAAAACAACAACTTTGCGGATGGTACCCACCCTCTTACTAAGCCTTTGTCAAAAAAATGCTAAGTTGGTATGGGACGACCCTTGTTATCTGTGTCCGGGGCGAAAACCACTGAGAAGTTACACTGATCACAATTCATTAGTGTTTTCGGCC
This sequence comes from Mobula hypostoma, assembly GCF_963921235.1. Taxonomy (NCBI): domain Eukaryota; kingdom Metazoa; phylum Chordata; class Chondrichthyes; order Myliobatiformes; family Myliobatidae; genus Mobula; species Mobula hypostoma. The sequence continues at coordinate 99,402 of NC_086127.1, read as the reverse complement.
ACTATGAAGTTTGCTAAATTGGAGCCTGGTTTTAGAGGATTATTAAAATAACACATATAAAAGGAACAGAAAATGTGATTGCTGACTGTCTGTCAGGTGTTGATAACTTATAAGTCTCTGTATTAGCCAAATAGCTGATAAACATGTATATTGGTGTGTATCTGATAGTGTATTCATGACTATATTTTTACCCCGGTAAAAATCCTTTGAAGTGTAGGGGTGTGACAAAAAAAAGCCAGTTATCAGAAGATTGATGCCGATAAGAGGACAATGGGGGAACCTTCAGAAATGTTAATGAGAGACGAGAGGGATTAACGGAAAGCAGACACAGTTCCGAGTATTGTCAGAGACCGGGGGCTTTGAATCCTGAACTGTTTGAAGTGTGATGGACAGGCAATACCCCAGCAGGGGGATAAAAAGAGACAGGTTCGCTAAGGCAACAGACACACGACTCCACGAGGTAGCGAGACCCCCACTAGTTGGTGGGAGTTTTAGGAGGTCTGATTGCAGGACCAGCTATAGACACACAGGGTAGAAAGATACGGTCGGGCGGGAACCTGGTGTGTGTGTCCGCCCTTGCCTGGGTGCCGGGTTCACTGCAGAGGAACGATCGTATCTGGAACAGACGGGGTCACAGTCGGTGACCTCAGAAGACATTACAAAGGGCTCGCCAGAAAGCTGACTGCGAGGAATATCGAAGGTCTGTTTGGAATCCGATTTGAATATTCATTCGTTCTCTCTCCCCCCCACCGCCCCCCAACAGCACAACTGTTGAACTGAACTGAACTCAATTGAACTGAACTTTGCGTCACTTGAAACTGGTCATTTACCCCTAGACGACGATAGAGCTTGATTGATCCTATTATCCTAGTTCTGTGTACATGTGTGTTTATCATTGCTGAACTGTTGCATTCATTATCCTTTTGATTAGAGTACTGTATTGCTTATTTCTTTAATAAAACTTTCTTAGTTCCAGTAATCCAGACTCCAACTAAGTGGTCCATTTCTGCTGGTTTGGAAACCCAGTTACGGGGTACGTAACACATGACAACACAATTCCCTCTCCGTCTTTCCAGACGTTCTGTGCTGTCTGAACCAACCTCAGAGGGGACTCCACTCAACATCTACGTTAACTGTACATCCCAACCCAGTCACCACACTGACACAATGCTCCCTCGGGGAAACACCCACACTGAAAACTGGTTTCACCACAGCAAAAATATTCTCCAAACCCCACACTGAGAGCTGAGGTTGCAATGGTTTAGTTCAGTGAGAATATTAAACCAGCTCTGGGTCAAAATTGGAGAATTAAAGTGACCAAAACACTGGGTCAAGTTTATATCCATCAGTGAGAAATGTTCAACACACAATCTCACCCTGAACATTTTGAGGTCCGGGTCTGTGTTCTCTGACACCTTTCTCTGTGGGACTGATGATTAATTTCCTGTTGTGTCTGAGTCCCCACAGGGAATGGATAAAGACAGCCCCACTCTAATCTCACAGAGATCGACCCTGTAGTGTGTTAGGAGAGCTGATTCCACCTCAGACACACACAGTGACCTGAGGTGAACAGGCTGCACTGAAAACAGGTGGAGGTGAGTGAACCTGATTGGAGCCCGAGGTGAGAGCTTGTTACTGGGGCTGTGCAGCAGCATCGACAATTGGAGATCGATGGAGTGATGATCTTCCCCATTCCCCCACAGTCTGGTACTTACATCAGTCTCTGTATTTTACACTTTATCTTCCTCAGAGCCTCAGACAACAGTTTCACTCCTGAATCCCCCAGTTCATTGTAACTCAGGTCCAGCTCCACCTCTCTCAGTGAGTGGTTTGTACTGAGAGTGGAGATGAAGTGCTCAAAATCAGATGTGAAACGATCAGCTGTCAACCTGATGGACCGAGAGGAAACAGAAGAGAGAAACAAACAGATTCAATGTAAATCTCCACAGGTAACCATCAATGGTTTGAACAGTGATGCAGGGGTTCATCAGGACAGAACTAGGACATTATTGGAACTTTACCCACACAAAGATCAACAGACTCACAGTCTGGTACTTACCCCAGTTTCTGTATTTTACACTCCGGGTCCGTCAGAGCCTCAGACAACAGTTTCATTCCCCAGTCTCCAGGTTCATTGTCCTCCTCACTAAACACAGAGCGAGAAACACTGTTACCAAAGTGACCCTGAAGTAATTTCCCTCTCTCTGACATAACAGGGATCACACTTCCATCAGAGCTGTTTCCACAACAACCTGAGAGACACAGGGTGACAGCAACACTGAAACAACAGTGTTTGGGAGACGGGGGATCCGGGAGCTCAGGGTTCCCTGTTCCCAGCTGCTGTTGAACCCACGGAGAACCAGAACGCTTCAACATTTACATCTCCAACATCAGTATTTATTAAAGAGAACACACTAATGAAGGTGGTAAAATTATTGTATTGACAACGGTAATTTCAATTAATTTACACTTCACCCTCTGACATTTCTGTTCCTGCTGGTTTATTCCCTCTCACCAGGATTTACAGTTCATAATTAGATCAGTAAATGGATCCTGTCCTGATCACATCACCTCTGTAGGGAGAAATCCCACCTGCTCAATATCCCGTCTCCCAACTTCTCTGTACCCAGTCAGTTACTCTGTCTCACACTCACAGCTGGATCTTTATATCTACTCTCAGGGGAGCAATCCTACCAGTCTAATACCCCTTCTCCCCACTTCCCTGTACCCCTGTCACTTATTCTCTCTCACACCTCCATTCTTTTTACCACTGACCTACACACCAGTGGGAACTGACAGCCACCAATTACCCCCTCGACCTGCAGGTCCCTGGAACGAGGGAGAAAACTGGATCACCTGGGGAAACCAAGACAGTCACAGGGGAGCATGCAAACTCCACACAGACAACAGAGGCCGTGATTGAATTCTGGTCTGCGGAGCTGAGAGGCAGCAATACTAACTCTCGTGACACCGTACCATGCTACAGAGAGGGTGCAGGTTCTGTGGATACTCCCACCCTCCAGCCCAGATTCCCCACCACCTTCACTTCCCAGTGATGTCTTCCTGATGTGAATCCCTTCGATCCCAGAACAGAAAACAAACTGACAAACCTGTCCGTGGCATCAGGGAGACTGATCTGGGTCCCGGTCACTCTCACACGATTCAGATCCTCAGACACCTCAACACACAAATTTGTTGATTCCACATCCAGGGTCTCATAGACTGGAAGCGGGAGAAGAGAATTAGAGTTACTAATTCAAGTAATTCTAAGCGGGGGAGACATACGGGGGGGGGGAAAGAGGACATGGGGGGGAAGGGAGGACGGGGTGGGAGGGAGGGGAAGAGAGGAAGGGGGGGTGAAGCTAGAAATTATCAGTTGTTCAAACAATAGAGTCTGAGTGACATTCCAGTTGATTGTCATTTGCATAAGTACCACTACCTGCAGGATGCCTTTAACAACAAACACTTCAGTCCATGTAACTTCACTTTTATAATAGAACATAGAATAGTACAGCACAGTACAGGCCCTTCGGCCCACATTGTTGTGCCGACCCTCAAACCCTGCCTCCCATATAAGCCCCCACCTTAAATTCCTCCATATACCTGTCTAGTAGTCTCTTAAACTTCACCAGTGTATCTGCCTCCACCACTGACTCAGGCAGTGCATTCCACGCACCAACCACTCTCTGAGTAAAAAACCTTTGTCTAATATCCCCCTTGAACTTCCCACCGCTTACCTTAAAGCCATGTCCTCTTGTATTGAGCAGTGGTGCCCTGGGGAAGAGGCGCTGGCTATCCACTCTATCTATTCCTCTTATTATCTTGTACACCTCTATCATGTCTCCTCTCATCCTCCTTCTCTCCAAAGAGTAAAGCCCTAGCTCCCTTAATCCCTGATCATAATGCATACTCTCTAAACCAGGCAGCATCCTGGTAAATCTCCTCTGTACCCTTTCCAATGCTTCCACATCCTTCCTATAGTGAGGCGACCAGAAGTGGACACAGTACTCCAAGTGTGGCCTAACCAGGGTTTTATAGAGCTGCATCATTACATCGCGACTCTTAAACTCTATCCCTCGACTTATGAAAGCTAATACCCCATAAGTTTTCTTAACTACCCTATCCACCTGTGAGGCAACTTTCAGGGATCTGTGAACATGTACCCCGAGATCCCTCTGCTCCTCCACACTACCAAGTATCCTGCCATTTACTTTGTACTCTGCATTGGTGTTTGTCCTTCCAAAGTGTACCACCTCACACTTCTCCGGGTTGAACTCCATCTGCCACTTCTCAGCCCAATTCTGCATCCTATCAATTTCTCTCTGCAATCTTCAACAATCCTCTACACTATCTACAACACCACCAACCTTTGTGTCATCTGCAAACTTGCCAACCCACCCTTCTAACCCCACATCCAGGTCGTTAATAAAAATCACGAAAAGTAGAGGGCCCAGAACAGATCCTTGTGGGACACCACTAGTCACAATCCTCCAATCTGAATGTACTCCCTCCACCACCACCCTCTGCCTTCTGCAGGCAAGTCAATTCTGAATCCACCTGGCCAAACTTTCCTGGATCCCATGCCTTCTAACTTTCTGAATAAGCCTACCGTGTGGAACCTTGTCAAATGCCTTACTAAAATCCATATAGATCACATCCACTGCACTACCCTCATCTATATGCTTGGTCACCTCCTCAAAGAACTCTATCAGGCTTGTGAGACACGATCTGTCCTTCACAAAGCCATGCTGACTGCCCTTGATCAGACCATGATTCTCTAAATGCCTATAGATCCTATCTCTAAGAATCTTTTCCAACAGCTTTCCCACCACAGACGAAAGGCTTACTGGTCTATAATTACCCAGACTATCCCTACTAAACAAGGGGACAACATTCGCCTCCCTCCAATCCTCCAGTACCATTCCCGTGGACAACGAGGACATAAAGATCCTAGCCAGAGGCTCAGCAATCTCTTCTCTTGCCTTGTGGAGCAGCCTGGGGAATATTCCGTCAGGCCCCAGGGACTTATCTGTCCTAATGTATTTTAACAACTCCAACACCTCCTCTCCCTTAATATCAACATGCTCCAGAACATCAACCTCACTCATATTGTCCTCACCATCATTAAGTTCCCTCTCATTGGTGAATACCGAAGAGAAGTATTCATTGAGGACCTCACTCACTTCCACAGCCTCCAGGCACATCTTCCCACCTTTATCTCTAATCGGTCCTACCTTCACTCCTGTCATCCTTTTTTTCTTCACATAATTGAAGAATGCCTTGGGGTTTTCCTTTACCCTACTCGCCAAGGCCTTCTCATGCCCCCTTCTTGCTCTTCTCAGCCCCTTCTTAAGCTCCTTTCTTGCCTCCCTATATTCCTCAGTAGACCCATCTGATCCTTGCTTCCTAAACCTCATGTATGCTGCCTTCTTTCACCTGACTAGATTTTCCACCTCACTTGTCACCCATGGTTCCTTCACCCTACCATTCTTTATCTTCCTCACCGGAACAAATTTATCCCTAACATCCCGCAAGAGATCTCTAAACATCAACCACATGTCCATAGTACATTTCCCTGCAAAAACATCATCCCAATTCACACCCGCAAGTTCTAGCCATATAGCCTCATAATTTGCCTTTCCCCAATTAAAAATGTTCCTGTCCTCTCTGATTCTATCCTTTTCCATGATAATGCTAAAGGCCAGGGAGTGGTGGTCACTGTCCCCCAGATGCTCACCTACTGAGAGATCTGTGACCTGACCCGGTTCATTACATAGTACTAGATCTAGTATGGCATTCTCCCTGGTCGGCCTGTCCACATACTGTAACAAGAATCCGTCCTGGACACACTTAACAAACTCTGCTCCATCTAAACCCTTAATAAACCAGAACACAGGAATTGATACAAACTTTACCTTGCTTCATGGCATCAAACATTCCTCTCAATATTGTGTCCCTGAATTTTCCAATGGTTATGGCACCTTCTGTTACAGACAATGTCTGAGTTTCCTCACTAACCCTGTAAAATCAACAGTGGGTTATAAGGTCACTGGAAATAGTATTTATTTTTATAATCATTTACCAACGGTACAGAGTTTCAGTAAAGGGTCTGTCCTACCTCCTGTCCTGACACAATTCCTCCTGTAATAAACAAAACACAGATCTGAATTGACTGGGACTGAACATCCATGTTCTCACTGCGAGGGATGGCGAATGGATTGTAACGCGAGGTTCAGGGGAATATTACATTTAGGCTGCACAAAGTAATCAATAACTCAGCATGCAGGTCCCAGCAGCTCAATCCCGGGGAAGACCAGAGAGACCTTTGATCTATTAGTGTGGTGACAAGAGCAGGTCTGATCCAGAACAGACTGTGGGCTTTCACTGAACAACAATCCCTCACCTTCAGAAACATCACACTGTCTTCTTCATTCATCTGTTTCTGTAACTTGGACAGTTTCTCCTCAACAGAGGTTAAATTCTCTTCAATCTCCTGAAGATTTTTCTCCATGGAGTTCAGAATCTTCTCCTCCTCTGCCCTGAGATTGCTCAGTAAGCGCTGCTCTCTCTCAGCCAGAACCTGGTGTATTTTAGCAAATTCAGATGTGACGTTGGCCTGCACGGTGTGTGACTGTTCCTGTCAAATGAAACGTGATGATTGATTTTACCCTGTAATAAAGAGAATTAAACCACACAGACCCGGAAAACTGGAAGCAGATCTCACCCTCACTCCAGAAATCTCCTGTTTCTGTCGCTGTTCCAACTTCTTGATGGCAGATTTCTTCTCTGTCAGAGATTTGAACGATGATTTTACTTGACACTGGGATTGGATTCAAGAAGAAAACGTCAGTAAAATAAGAATACTGTAAATATTCAGGTGATAAAGACTGCTTGTACTTACCTTGTAAATCTCAACAGCTTCTTCAATGGGCATGAAGTTGTGAGACTTGTGTTCTCTCGCGTCTCTACAAATCAGACAGATCGGCTGCTTGTCTGTGTCACAAAACAGCTTCAGTTCCTCCTGATGTCTCTCACACTGAGATCTCATCTGCGTCTCTTTCTGATTCAGGTTTAATTGTTGAGCCTTCTCAGCCAGACTTGCCAGGGCCCAGTTTACCCTGAGGTATCTGTCTGCGAACTTTGCTCTACATTCCGGACAGCAGTTTCTCCCCTCCTTTTCCCAACACTGGGTGATACAGGAGAGGCAGAAGTTGTGTCCACAATCCAGTGTTACCGGAATGGTGAAGAAATCAAAGCAAATGGAACAAACTGCCTCCTCGGCTAAACTCTGTACGTATTGTCTAGAGGCCATGTTTCCAACTCTTTCCGGTTGAAAATTCTTTAACTTTCCGTGAGCCGCTGAACTCCTGCAGTGCAGGGATTGCCGGCTGAACAGAGGGCAACTCCACCCAGGAAAAAGGGAATATTAAACACGACCGTTGTACTGCAAAGGGGAGGGGACTCTGGCAAACAACACACCACAGAGAAGGGATCAAGAAAACTTTAAACAAACCCGAATGAAACAAGCAAACATCGGTCGGGACAGCAACAGCCCGGTAATGGAGGAAAGGGCAGGGAATCAAAGCGATTGGATAGTGTGGGTTCACTGACATCTCTGTTCACCAGTGGGAGGCGGGCTTCTCTACCGTGCGCGAAATCTGATTTATCTCGTTACACCCATCACCTTGTGTTTCTCTCCCCCACCCACCCCCACCTTTTAAATCTGTTCGGAAACACGAGGAAATCTGCAGATGCTGGAATTTCAAGCAACAGACAGAAAAGTTGCTGGTGAACGCAGCAGGCCGGGCAGCATCTCCAGGAAGAGGTACAGTCGACGTTTCGGGCTGAGACCCTTCGTCAGGACTAACTGAAAGAAGAGCTAGTAAGAGATTTGGAAGGGGCAGGGGGAGGGGGAGGGGGAGATCCGAAATGGTAGGAGAAGACAGGAGGGGGAGGGATGGAGCCAAGAGCTGGACAGGTGATTGGCAAAAGGGATATGAGAGGATCATGGGACTGGAGGCCCAGGGAGACTGAAAAGGAACTCAGAAAAGGAAGAAAGAAACTCCGGTTGGAGGAACAACACCTTATATTCCGTCTGGGTAGCCTCCAACCTGATGGCATGAACATTGACTTCTCTAACTTCTGCTAATGCTCCTCCTCCCCCTTTTACCCTATCCGTTATTTATTTATATACACACATTCTTTCTTTCTTTCTCTCACTCTCCTTTTTCTCCCTCTGTCCCTCTCACTATACCCCTTGCCCATCCTCTGCGTTTTTCCCCCTCCCCCTTTTCTTTCTCCCTGGGCCTCCTGTTCCATGATCCTCTCATATCTCTTTTGCCAATCAACTGTCCAGCTCTTGGCTCCATCCCTCCCCCTCCTGTCTTCTCCTATCATTTCGGATCTCCCCCTCCTCCTCCCACTTTCAAATTTCTTACTAGCTCTTCCTTCAGTTAGTCTTGACAAAGGGTCTCGGCCCGAAACATCAACTGTACCTCTTCCTGGAGATGCTGCCTGGCCTGCTACGTTCACCAGCAACTTTTATGTCTGTTGTTTTAAATCTGTTCTTTAGCTTTTTCTCCAGTCCTGCCAAAGGATTTTGGCCTGAAACGTCAACTGCCCTCTTTTCCCAGATGCATCCTGGCTTGCTGAGTTCCTCCTGCATCTTGTGTGTGTGTGTGTGTTGCTTGGAGTTCCAGCATCTGCAGATTTTCTCTTTTTTTAATCTACCCTCGCATTCCCAAACTAGATTGTTTGTGCCTTACAATTCAACCAGAAATTAATCAAATCAGTGCAAAGCACACTCCTCAGTTTCTCTGCACCTTCTGCCTCCCATCACCAAGGCAATGTTGGGGTCTAGTTTGCCTAATTGTCAGCTATGTGAGGTCTCTGACCTTTCAAACCAGCCTCCTCTGCAGCCCTTTGCCAGAATAGGAAGTATTGTCAGGAGATTTGTTAGCGTGCAGCAGCAGCCGTGCAGGGCAAAGACACAAAATTACTACACCTTACAAAAATAAATGAAAATTGCAAGAGAGTTACAGCAGTACTGTTCGTGGGTTCACAAACCATTCAGAAATCTGTTGGCTGAGGGGATTAAGCTGTTATTATACCATTGTCTCCTAGACCTCCTCCCTGGCTTGTCCTGGATTGTAAGGGCCCTTAAATGATGGGTGCCGCCTTAAAGAAGCACAGCCATTTGAAGATGTACTGGCTGGTGAGGAGGCATGTACCCGTGAATGAACTAGCTGAGTCGACATCCCTCTGCAGACACTTAAGATCCTGTACATTGCAGTCCACGCCCAGTGGTGATGTAACCAGTCAGAATGCTCTCCACCGTACACCAGTATTTGCAAGTCTTTGATGATATAACTTCTGATGAAGCATAGCTGCTGGTGAGTGCCTTCTTCATGACTACATCAAGGTGTTGGACCCAGGATAGATCCTCCGAGGGGCTGACGCTCCGGAACATGGAGCTGCTCACCTTTTCCAACACTGACCCCACACTGATGTGTTTTCCTGAACTCCACAATCAACTCTTCGGTCTCGCTGATGTTGAGTGTGGAGTTATATCGCTGCACCACTCAACCAGACAATCTATCTCACTCCATAGTCCCCATTGTCCTCTGAGATTTGACCAGCAGCCGGAGTATAATCGCCAATTTATTGATTGCCTGATTGATTTCTGTTAGGTTCATGGACGAGTTGGCCACTGAGCAGAGATGCCATGACTGGCCCTTGTTGACACAGTTGTGAGTGACGGATCATGGCTGAATCAGCCATCAGCTCGCTCCAAGTGTGTGGGGTGGGGATTGGGTTTTCCTGCCCGAATATACGAGGCTCTGTATATTCTGTAATAGGCAGGTGCTCTGCCCACTTTTACCCCCCCCACCAGGGTGGGGCAATGACTGACAGGACCTGGGGGTTTCACTGGGTTGACCCAAGCAGATCCACGCCTGTTATTGGTTGAGACCGTGTGAGTGACGTGATCGCTGACCAGTTAGGCCTGCACACTAGGTCTAATGTAATGACAGCAGGGGATTTGGTGGGATCCAATTCATACTGACCTTACACACACAGAGTTTGAAAAAGGTGGTTTTCTCACCACTGAGTCCAGTGGCCATTAGCGAAAGGCTAACGAGCCACATCTCCAGAGACACCAGTAAGAACAGGTTTCATAATGGTAGAGGGAGCCCTGCTCACAAGTTTTCTTGCTTGGAAAGGTCAACAGGAGGTCATCCTTGTACTGTATTAGAGTGGAGTCCCCAGTGGGGAAAGAAATTACATGACAAAGCACCGATTGCATCAAAGCTATTTTCCAATGAATCTCAAACTCAAAATCAATATGTTAAAGGTCTCGGACAACATCTTTTACGTTCTATAAAAGAAAACAGTCTTATTACTGAAGCAACTTTTAGAATTGCTCTCAAAAATATTTGAATCTTTCCAAAATTGTTAATGTCACATTCCCAATATAATTATCGACCAATGAGTAATTTCCCCTGTCATTGGCCTTATCCGAGACAGTGATGAGTCTGCATACAGACGGGTGGTGGAACGGCTGGCCCTCTGGTGTGGTCAGAACAATCCGGAGCTGAATACGCTCAAGACTGTGGCGATGACAGTGGACTTCAGGAGGAGCCCCCCAACCTTCAGGTTTCTAGGTGTCACAATCTCCCAGGACCTGAAGTGGACACCCAATGTGGACACTGTTATCAAAAAGGCTCAGCAGAGGTTGTATTTCCTACGTCAACTCAGGAAGTACAACCTGCCTCAGGAGCTGCTGATTCAATTCTATTCAGGAATAATCCGGTCTGTTCTCTGTTCGTCCATCACTGTCTGGTTTGGATCAGCTACCAAACAAGACGAGAATAGACTCCAAAGAACCGTCAGGGCTGCGGAAAGGATTATTGGTGTGAAGCTGCCCTTGATCCAGGACTTATATGCATCTGGAGTCAGGAAGCGAGCAAGCAGCATCATTGTAGACCCGTCACACCCTGGACATCACCTGTTCCAACTCCTTCCTTCTGGTAGGAGCTTTAGATCACTGTATGCCAGGACAAATAGGTACAAGAACAGTTTCTTTCCATATGCCATCAGTCTTATGAACACTTGAATTTTAGTCTATTATAAACCAAGTCCACCTGTACACACACAGGTATACCACATTGTATATAGTTCACGATTATTTGCACTATTGTTTTGTTTGCTTTTTGATTCTGCACAGCGAGAGCTCAGGGAAACTGGCATCAAATTCCCTGTATGTGTCCACATACTTGGCGATAATAAAGGATTCTGATTCTGATTCTGATTCAAATGCCCTTTTCCCACAGAAATGTGGGCATCTCATATCCAGAATAGAGATGCACAAATTTTCACCTCAACCCAGATGATGCCTGGCCAGTAAGAAATTTATGTTTCTCTAATATCAATTCCATGAGAAAAAGGAAACAAGACAAAACAAAAAAAAAGTCCATGCTTGTACTGTTCTTCTTACAAGTAACAGCAAAACTTAAAATAGATAGTTAATTCCCACCGTCAAAAGCTTTCACAAACATTTTTCAAAGAATCAAGAGAGAAAAGCTAATGGTGGGTCTCTGACACATTGATGCAACCTCCCAAAGGCACAGTTTCTTAACTCTCTCACAGACACGCACAGTCTCTCTCCATCAAATGAACTCACACTGCAAACCTTTTCAGAAAATTTCTTGCTCCTAAGGGTTAAACCGTCACCACAATATTCAGTTACCCCTCTGGCTCTGCAGCTTTTGTGTCTGCTTTAAACACATGGTATGATTTCCAGTGTTACTTTTCTTTCCATTGTGCTGATTTCCTGTATAAGTGTCCATAACACTGAAACCAACCAGTACATTTGTGCACATCTCGTTCACACGTCCCAGATGCTGGGTCGACCTAAAGCTTCACCTCTTTTCTTACTCAAAGTTTCTATCATCACGCTGAATGCATCGGAATCAAGACCAGAAGCTGACCCACGCAACTCCATAGCATTGATCGCAGTGTATAGGGTGAAAGTGAGATAAAACTGAAATCCAACTGCCAAGGGTAAAAAATCCACAGAAGCGAAAGAAACTTACTTTTCCTTTGGCAACCGCAAATCCCGAGGAGATTCCCTGAGGCATTTCAGTCCTCTCAATTTCCCATGGCGCTGTCGAACCTAGACAAGTGAATCTTGGTGGAACTTTCAAATTCTGTCGTGTACCATTCAACTCGGTCTTTTAATATAATGTAACAAACTATATCAAATTCAGAGTGGATCAAATTATAGGCACAATTTATTATTTTACTTGCAAGGGAAGTTCTATTTTCCAGCCAAGCATTGTCTGGAAAACTTAAATCTCAAACAAAGCAGTATTATGCTTTTTACAGAGAACAGCAATGAGGTTGCTCCATTCCATAACATTCCTCTGTTATCTTCATCAGTAATTAGTTCTGACATTTGATCTTCAGAAGCTCTGTCCTGTTTACCCGTTGTCAAAACATGCCCCCAGCCATAAAACAAATCTCCTGTCATAATAATGAACACACAGCTTCCTATCATTAAACACACAGACTTGTAAGATTCCCATCCAAACCCGCAACACGCCTTGGGATTTCCTGGGTTCCATTTTGTCACATTACATTGCTCAGAAGTTACTAATTCATAAAGACTTCAGGATTACAGATATATTTCCACCACTCATTTGCCTATCACCACAATATGTCTACAGTCGATGTGATCTCACTGGCATTCCATGTGGCCTTAGATCACTTGCTCAATCTACAGCTCAAACGCCATCTGACTACACAACTATTGTTGGCAGAAATTCAGGCAGTGACAAGAGGGTGCACAGGAGTGAGATAGACAAACCAGTTCAGTGCTGTCGCAGCAATAACCTTGCACTCGATGCCAGTAAGACCAAAGAATTGACAGTGAACTCCAGAAAGGGTAAGACAAGGGAACACACACTAATCCTCTTCGAGGGCCTAGAAGTGGAAAGGGTGAGTAATTTCAAGTTCCAGGCTGTCAACATCTGAGGATCTATCCTGAGCTCAACAAATTGATGCAGTTACAAAGAAGGCACAGCAGCCACTGTATTTCATGAGGAGTTTGAGGAAATTTTGCATGTTTTCAAAGACATTTGCAAATTTCTACAGATATACCATGGAGAGCATTCTAACTGGTTGCATCATCAACTGGTATGGAGAGGGAGGGGCCACTGCACAGGATTGAAATAAGCTGCAGAAATTTGTAAACTCAGTCAACTCCATCATGAGTATTTCAAGGACATCTACAAGGAGCAATGGCCTAAGAAGGTGGCATCCATTATTAAGGACCCCCATCACTCAGGTCATGCCCTCTTTTCATTAGGAAGGTGGTTAGGGTTAGGGTGAGGCACACACTCAATGATTCAGAAACAGTTTCTTCCCCTCTGCCATCAGATCTCTGATGGACATTGAACCCATTAACACTAGGTCACGGCTTTTATTTCTCTTTTTGCAATTCTTACTCAATTTAACTTTTTTATATATATTTATTGCTATAATTTACAGTTCTTATGAGGTATTGCATTTTACTGATGCCATATGCCAGTGATATTAAACCTGATTCTGATCGATGACAACATTGCGTCCAGGCATCTGACTTCACAACGGGAGAGGACACTAGCTTGGATCCAGTTGGGACATTCGGTATTAAAGGAAAGGGTGGGAAATCAGAGAGAGATGTTCTGATCCAGGCTTGGCGATGTACACACAGAAGGATGTTCAGATAATCACTCTCAGTCCTCGTCTGGTTCCCTCCAGTGACTTCAGCTTGTTTTCTCCATCTGAACTGAACAGATTCCCCCACAGTCTGAAACAGAGTGAGGGATAAAGAGGAAACACACAGATTACACAATGCCAACGCACACAGAATACTGTAAGAACTCAGCAGGTCAAGCAGTATCTATGGAAAAGCATTAACTGTCAATGATTTGGACTGAGACCTTTCATCAGGAATCCTCGAAGAAGGATCTTGCCTGAAACTTCAACTGTTTACTCTTATCCATCAATGCAGCCAGACCTGCTGAGTTCCTTTAGCATTTTGTGTTGCTTTAGTTTTCCAGAACTTTCATCTGTTTGAGATTACACAGCAATGTTAGTAACAGGGAACAGAAATTTATATTTCAACAACACTCCCAGACAAATATCACCCAAGGGGCTCACCGATATTTAATCACACTAGACGTTACCAAAAACACTCACTTAATCTGCTCGAGACATGGGTGGGTCAGTATAAGGTGGCGGGAAACAGAGACAGATTGGTCTGTCAGGTAGTTTGAATCCAGTTCCAATTCCCTCAGTGAGTGTTTTGTAGTGAGAGCAGAGACGAGATCCTCAATGCCAGAATCTGTGAGTCCAGTCCAACTGAGCCTGCAAATGAGAGAAATAAGAGGAATCAGGGGATTCCCAGAGCTTGTTCATCACACTGACAGATCTCCTGCTGACCACAAATTCCCCATCATCTGCTGTGGATCCACACTGTTCCCTCCACAACTTTCCACTAGGACACTCCTGGATGTTCAGCTATGGTAACAGTCTGATCCTCTGTGTCTGGCTGAACTGACAGTAGGGTTTCTTCTCCCTCCTGCCATCTGGCAAAAGGCACCGAAGTATTCGGGCTCTCGCGACCAGACTATGTTATAACAGTTTCTTCCCTCAAGCCATCAGACTCCTCAATACCCAGAGCCTGGACTGCCACCAACCTACTGCCCTCTACTGTGCATATTATCTTGTTTATTATTTATTGTAATGCCTGCACTGTTTTGTGAACTTTATGCAGCCCTGGGTAGGTCTGTAGTCTAGTGTAATTTTTGTGTTGTTTTACGTAGTTCAGTGTAGTTTTTGTATTGTTCATGTAGCATCATGGTCCTGAGAAACATTGTCTTGTTTTTACTGTGTACTGTACCAGCAGTTATGGTCGAAATGACAATAAAAAGTGACTTGACTTGACTTGACTTGAACAGGTGAGACCGTACTATCAGGGAATTTAAATTGTTATGAAGTCAGTCTCTCAAACACTCAGTAAAACTTGGGAATGACAAGATCTGGAAACAATAAAATACATTCCCACCCTCACAGCTGAAAACAGTGAGACCCACAGGGCTGCACGAACTCCAGTGAAAAGAGTCACTGACTGTTCCCCCAGTCACTGCCCCTGCCCACAGATCCCACAGGAATCACCAGACTTGTGCCAGCTTTACCCTGCCACAGGTTTCCAGCCTGTGAACTGGGGAACCTGAGGAAGTGCCCACTGCCCTTTTGGATACCCACGTACACCTCACTATGGTGACACAGGGCCCATTGGCATCACAGTCTGTAGAGCAGATGAAGGTTCTGTCGGTGTGAGCCAGACACAGAGTATGGCTGTTGGACGTGTGTGAAGGATCACGGGTCAGTGAGACGGAACTGCTGTTGTCCTGATGGAAAACCTGCCCCAGTGTACAGTGTTAATACCCAGAAACACCATCTCACAGTCTGGGACTTACACCAGTTTTTGTATTTTACACTCTGGGTTCCTCAGAGCCGCAGACAACAGTTTCACTCCCGAATCTCCCAGTTCATTATCGCCCAGGTCCAGGTCCATCAGTGAGCAGTTTGTACTGAGAGCGGACGCAAGATCCACAACACCAGCAGCTGTGAGACCGATAGACACCAGACTGTGGATCAGAGAGAGATGAGAAATTTAATCCCAGGGAATTGCTCAGTGTTTACTAAACCCCACAACAACATCCAGCATCTGACACCAGTGAATATAAACATCACTGTACCCTGAACTCTGGAAACACTCAGTTCACACAGGAACAAACAGCAGAAACCTGGGGAACATTGCACTCTTGCAGATACACTGTATATCACAGATCACACTCCGCTTGTCTGAGGCATGGGCTTGAGGTGCAAACTACACTGGCCGTGTGTGTGTTGGGAGAGTGGGGCTCCCTTTTCCCACATTCCCTGTGGTCACATGGAGAGAATAGGATAGATCACAGAGTCCGATTGTCTCCATGTCACCACAGGGAATGTGGGTGAAGGGAGCCCCACTCTCCCAACACACACACGGCCAGTGTAATTTGCACCTCAAGCCCAGGCCTCAGACAATCTGGCCTGAGGTGAACAGGGTCCATTGAAAACACTCTGGGCATTTCAGGTCTCAAATCAAAGTACAAAGTAAATTTTATTATCAGAGTACATACACGTCACCACATAACACGTCCCTACCTTAGAACTACCTGGGCTTACCCATAGCCCTCTATTTTTCTAAGCTCCATGTACCTATCCAGGAGTCTCTTAAAAGACCCCATCGTTTCCACCTCCACCACCATCGCCGGCAGCCCATTCCACGCACTCACCACTCTCTGCGTAAAAAACATACCCCTGACATCTCCTCTGTACCTACTTACAAACACCTTAAAAATATGCCCTCTTGTGCTAGCAAATTCAGCCCTGGGAAAAAGCCTCTGACTATCCACACAATCAATGCCTCTCATCATCTTGTACACCTCCATCAGGTCACCTCTCACCCTCCGTCGCTCCAAGGAGAAAAGGCTGAGTTCACGCAACCTAATCTCATAAGACACGCTCCCCAATCCAGGCAACATCCTTGTAAATCTCCTCTGCACCCTTTCTATGGCCTCCACATCCTTCCTGTAGTGAGGCGACCAGAACTGAGCACAGTACTCCAAGTGGGGTCTGATCAGGGTCCTATATAGCTGCAACATTACCTCTCAGCTCTTAAACTCAATACCACGGTTGATGAAGTCCAATGCACCGTACATCTTCTCAACCACAGAGTCAACTCGCGTAGCAACATTGAGTGTCCTATGGACTTGGACCCCAAGATCCCTCTGATCCTCCACACTGCCAAGAGACTTGCCATTAATGGTATATTCTGTCATCATATCTGACCAACCAAAATAAACCACCACACACTTCTCTGGGTTGAACTCCATCTGTCACTTCTCAGCCCAGTTTTGCATCCTATCAATGTCCCGCTGTAATTCTCAACCTCGAAATTCTTTTTCCTGCAGGCATACTCAGCTAATCTATTGAATGGTAATTATAACAGCATCAATGAAAGATCAAATAGAGCATAGAAGACAACAAACTTTTCAAATGCAACTATAAATAAGTAGCAATAAATAATGGGAGCATGAAATAAGAAGATAAAGATTCCTTAAAGGAAGATCATTGGTTGTGGGAACATCTCAATAGATGAGTGTAGTTATTCTCTTTTGTTGAAGAGCCTGATGTTTGTGGGGTAGTAACTGTTCTTGAACCTGGTGGTGCGTGGCCTGAGGCTCTTGTACCTTCTACCTGATGGCAGCAGTGAGAAAAGAGCTCGGCCTGGGCAGTGAGGATCTTTGATGATGGATGCTGCTTTCTTATGACAGCGATTCACGTAGATGTACTCAATAGTTGAGGGCTTGATCCGTGATGTACTGGACTGAATCCATTAACTTTCGTAGGATTTTTCGTTCAAAGGCATTGGTGAAGGATCTGGACCCCCTTCAATTCACCTATCACCCCAACGAGCACCAGTCCTCAGGGAGGGGTGAGCAGCAGCAAGTTCCTGGGTGACAACATCTCAGAGAATCTCTCCTGGGCCCAGAACATAGAGGCAAACATGAAGGAAGTGAGCCAATGGCTTAGAAAATGAGTGACACGTCATCACAGACTATTGCAAGTTCCACAGATGGACACTGGAAAGCATTCTGACTGGTTGTATCATCAGAAACCCACAACATCTGGGCCAATCCCTCAGACAGGAGGGACAGGAGCCTGAAGACCCACATACCAAGGTTCAACAACAGCTTCTTCCCACTGCCTCATATTCTTGAACTGATCTGAAAGTCCCTCATTCCATCCCAGACTGGATTCCCTCAACTTGCAAAATGTGGTTTTGTTTGTTTTTCTTTATTGTGTAATTTATATAAAATTAATGTTAATTTAAATTTGTGTAATTAATGTCTGACAGCTTTGTGATGTTCTGTACTGTTTCTGCAAAAAGTAATTTTCATAACATTTACACCTTGGACAATAAACTTTAACACTGAGCTTGTGAGTGGATCTGATGGAGCCTGAGGTGAGGGCCTGTTATTCAGGCTGGGGACTCTGATGGAGTGATGATCTGTCCCAATGCATCAGAGTCTGGTACTTACCACAGTTTCTGTAATTTACACTTTGGGTTTCTCAGAGCCTCGGATACCAGTTTCACTCCTGAATCTCCCAGTTTATTATCACGTAGGTCCAACTCAGTCAATGAGCGGTTTGTGCTGAGAACGGAGGTGAGATCCACAACACCAGCAGCTGTGAGACCAACAGACTCCAGACTGTGGATCAGACAGAGATGAGTAATTTAATCCCACTTTCAGTAATGATCAGTGTTTGTTAACACAATTACTGATAACACCAATGTTCAGCATCAGATATTACCACACCATGATCCCCAGAAACACTCAGCTCACATCGGAACCAACAGCAGAAACGTGGGAAACATTGTTCATTTGTGAATACTCTGTCTACCACAGATCACACTCTCCTGTCTGCAACATATTCAGCCTTGCAGTGCAGATCACAGTGTCCTATTGACTCTGTTTCTCTCAGAAGGATAAAGGCACCCCCACTCTCCTTACACACACACAGCCCTCGTAGTCTGTCAGAAGAGCCAGTTCCGTATCAGACACACACCATGACCTGAGGAGAAAGGCTGCGATGAAAACACTACGACCTTCACAGAAGTCTTAAATCAACTCCTGATTCAGTGAGGAACTGACCTCCTTCAAGTTACCTGTCACCCCAACTGGTCCACAGCAGATACCTTCTCGTCCCTGTTCTGGATGATCCAGACAACTGGAAATATAAGTCAGCCTGTTGTTCTATCACCAATTTGTGGGCCTCTGTCCCTCACACTGGATCCTTGACTTCCTCATCCTCCTCACTCCCCATCAACACCGGCAAACCTGAGCACTATGTGCTTCATCCCCTGCTCTATTCTCTCTACACCACCGTCTCTGTGCCTGAGCATAGCACTGAAGCTGCCTGCAGATTCACCGATGACAGAACTGTTGTTGGCAGATTCACATTTGCTAATGGGGAGGTGTACAAGAGTGAGATATGTCAGTTGCTTGAGTGGTGTTATCAGAACAACCTCACAGTGAACATCTACAAGATCATGGAACTGACTGTGGACGTTAGGAAGGGGAAGTCAGGCAGACTAACACCAGTCCTCCCTGAAGGTTCAGTGGTGGAAAGGGGGAGCAGCAGGAAATTCCTGGGTGACAATGTCTCTCATTGGCCCAGAACACAGAGGCAATCATGAAGAACACATGCTATCCTCTCTTTGAAGATTAAGGAGATTGGTATGTCATCACAAACTGTGATAAACCTCCACAGATGTACATAGAAAAGCATTCTGACCAGTTGCTTCACAGCCTGGAGTGAAACTTCAATGCCCAGGAGCACAAGGGGTTGCATCTCGGGTACATTTTGCCCCACCCTTGTGGACGTTTACAATTAGAGGCTTTTGAGTAACGTTGGGATGGGCATATGGAAGTAAGGAAGATGGAGCGATATGGACATTTTGTGTGAAGGAGGGATAAGTCTTTGGGGGATTTTGATTTGCTTTTTACCTGGTTCGGCACTACACTGAGGGCTGAGTAACCTGTTCCTGTGCTGTATTGTTCCATGTCTCTAGGTCTCAAACAGTGACATCCATCATCCAGAACCCACACCATCTGGGCAATTCGCTCTTCTCGATGCTGGCATCAGACAGGAGGTACAGGAGCCTGAAGACCCACATTCCAAGATTCAACAACAACTTCTTCCACTCCCATCATTTCTCTTGAACTGATCTGAAAGACCCTAATTCCATCTCAGACTAGATTCACTCACATCGCTAAATGCGGTTATGATTCTTTTTCTTTATTGTGTAATTTATGTATAATTAATGTTAATTTATGCTTGTGTAATTAATATCTGATATGTTTACAATGATCTGTACTATTGCTACAAAAAGCTGATTTTCATAACATTTACGCCCTGGTTAGATTTGCCCAGAACAATAAACTTTAACACTGAACTTGTGAGTGGACCTGATGGAGTGTGAGCTGAGAGCCTGTTGTTCGGGCTGTGGAGATAAATGACCTGTCCCAATCTCTCTCAGTCTGGTACTTACTCAAGTTTCTGTATTTTACAGTCCCGGTTCCTCAGAGCCTCAAACACCAGTTTCATCCCTGAATCTCCCAGTTCATTATAAGCCAGGTCTAGCTCCGTCAGTGAGCGGTTTGTACTGAGAGCAGAGGCGAGATCCACAACACCAGCAGCAGTGATATTGACAGAATCTAGACTGTGGATCAGAGAGAGAAGTGAGAGGTTAAATCCCAGGGTTTATTAAACCCACTTTCACCAATACCCACTGTAATACTCAGTGTTTATTAACCCCATAATTACTGATAACACCAATGTCCAGCATCAGACACCAGTCAGTATAAACATCACTGCACCTTCTGAACTGGAAACACTCACATCTCCCCAGAAAAAATGGCAGAACCCAGGGGACATTGTATATTTGTGTTCACCCTCTACATCCCAGCCCCACTCCACAGTACACCACCACTCTGGACCTTGTGCTCTGTACTGAATCACAGTGAGGCAGTGTAACCTCCCACACTCCCAGCTTCCCGTCACCTTGTCTCCACTCCACAAGAAAAACCCAGCACATCCTCGTGTTCCTCACATTAGTCCCAGACCTCATCCTCTGGACGGGTTGTCACACGACGACACAACTCCCTCTCCGCCTGTCCAGACATTCTGTGCCAACAGAACCAAACTCGGTGGACTCCACTCACCATCTACGTTAACTGTACATCCCAACCTGGTCACCACACCAACACAATGCTGCCTCGGGGAAACACCCACACTGAAAACTGGTTTCATCTCAGCAAGCATATTCTCCAAACCCCACACTGAGAGCTGAGGTTTGCAATGGTTTACAGTTCTGCGATAATATTAAATCAGCTCCAGGTCAAAGGTTGGGGAAGTAAAGTTACCAAAACACTGAATCAACTTTAAATCCATCAGTGAGAAATGTTCGACACACAATCTGACCCTGAACATTTTGTTGTCTGGGTCCATGTTCTGTCACACCTTCCTCCATGGGACTGATGGTGTCCAACTGCTCAGTAATTTCCTGTTGTGTCTGAGTCCCCACAGGGAACTGGGTAAAGGCAGCCCCACTCTAATCCCACAGCGATAGACCCTGTAGTGTGTTTCAAGAGCTGATTCCACCTCAGACACACAAAGTGACCTGAGGTGAACAGGCTGCACTGTAAACAGGTGGAGGTGAGTGGACCTGATGGAGCCCGAGGTGAGAGCTTGTTACTGGGGCTCTGCAGCAGCATTGACAATTGGAGATCGATGGAGTGATGATCTTCCCCATTCCCCCACAGTCTGGTACTTACATCAGTCTCTGTATTTTACACTTTAGCTTTCTCAGAGCCTCTGACAACAGTTTCACTCCTGAATCCCCCAGTTCATTGTAACTCAGGTCCAGCTCCACCTCTCTCAGTGAGTGGTTTGTACTGAGAGTGGAGATGAAGTGCTCAAAATCAGATGTGAAACGATCAGCTGTCAACCTGATGAACGGAGAGGAAACAGAAGAGAGAAACAAACAGATTCAATGTAAATCTCCACAGGTAACCATCAACGGTTTGAACAGTGATGCAGGGGTTCATCAGGACAGAACTGGGACATTACCCACACAAAGATCAACAGACTGTACCTACCCCAGTTTCTGTATTTTACACTCCGGGTCCCTCAGAGCCTCAGACAACAGTTTCATTCCCCCGTCTCCAGGTTCATTGTCCTCACTGAACACAGGGTGAAAAACACTGTTATCAAAGTTGCCCTGAAGTAATTTTTTCTCTCTGTAACGTTTTCTGTCTCACACTCCCATCTGGGTCTTTACATCTACTCTCAGGGGAGCAATCCCACCAGCCCAATATCCCCTCTCTCCACTTCCCTGTACCCCTGACACTTATTCTGTCTCACACTCCCATCTGGGTCTTTTTCCCACTGACCTACACACCAGTGGAAATTGACAGCCACCAATTACACCCTCGACCTGCAGGTCCCTGGAACGAGGGAGAAAACTGGATCACCCAGGGAAACCCACACAGTCACAGGGGAGCATGCAAACTCCACACAGACAACAGAGGCCGTTATTGAACTCTGGTCTGCGGAGCTGAGAGGCAGCAACACTAACTCTCGTGACACCGTACCATGCTACAGAGAGGGTGCAGGTTCTGTGGATACTCCCACCCTCCAGCCCAGATTCTCCACCACCTTCACTTTCCAGTGATGTCTTCCTGATGTGAATCCCTTCGATCCCAGAACAGAAAACAAACTGATAAACCAATGTCTTATGGTCTTAACCTGTCCCCTGTGTCAGGGAGACTCATCCGGGTCTCAGTCCCTCTCACACGATTCAGATCCTCAGACTCTTTGAGGCATGGACTGGCCGATTCTACATCCAGGGACTCACAGACTGGAGGGAGAAGCACAGAATTAGACGGATCCTGAGGATTGGAGGGAGGTTGTGGGGAGGGGGCACCTGAGGTGTGGGGATGTGGATAGGGTTCTCCCAAGATACAGGGTGCTGGAAAGCCTCACCAGGTCAGACAACATCTGAGGAGGGAGAGTGTGACAGAGGGGGGAGGAGAGGGAGAGGGAGAGCGCGAGGGGGAGGAGAAGGAGAGAGAGCGCGAGGGGGAGGAGAAGGAGAGAGAGGGGGAGGAGAGGGAGAGGGCGAGGGGGAGGAGAGGGCATGGGGAGGGGAGGAGATGGAGAGGGAAAGGGGGAAGGGAGGGTAAGGGTGCGGGAAAAGCGTGGGGAGGGGGAAGGGCGAAGGACACCTGGAGTTACAGTTCCGGTTGTTCGTGGAAATAGGACTCGCTCTCTGAGCCTCACGACCAGCCACTTCTCGATATGCTAAGGACGCGGGCTGGAAGACCAGCACGCCTTCAGGGTGCTAGATTTTCATGGCTCCGGAGACAGTCTGATCAAAGGCTGGTGCTGCCGCCTGATGCATCGTCGGAGACAGAAGGTCGTAAGCAGTGAGCTGGCTGCTGGCTGTGTGCCCAGAGACCCGAGTCCTTTGGACACAGAGCTCAGAAAAAACGACGCGATGTATTTTTACCACCATGAATCAGCCAGTTGTTTTGTTAAGTCTCTCCTCGCGCTGTGAAACGGGGACACCTTTTTTCCCCTTATTAGTGAGAGAGAGAGCCTGTGGTATGTCGAATACAGGGTGAATGAGTAGACTTTGGGGTACTGCAAGTCTGCGAATTTATTGATACTTTGCTACACACTTGAATGCTCAGTGGGGAGGGGGTGCCAATGCTTTTTAGCTGGTGGGGGGGGGTTCGTTGCTTTTCTGCTGCTTATGCGTGGGGGGGGGAGTTGCGGGGGTTCTATCATTTAACTATCATTCATTCTTTGGGGCATTCCTCTGTTTTTGTGGATGTTTGCGAAGAGAAAGAATTTGAGGATGTATATTCTATACAGTTCAATGATTTTAAATGCATTTATTGAGAGGGGGAGAGGGGGAAGAGGGGAGAGGGTGGAAGGGGTGACGGAGGGAAGAGGGGAGAGCACAGAGTTGTTGTTGCTTGTCTAAAATAAACACAGGTTAGTGGAATTCTTCATCAGATCAGATAGAGTCTGAGTCACACTCCAGTTGATCGTCATACACACAAGTACCACTACCTACAGGATCGCTTTAACAATTACCACTTCAGTCCATGTAATTTCACTTTTATAATACACCAGAACACAGGAATTGATACAAACTCTACCTTGCTTCATGGCATCAAACATCCCTCTCAGTATTGTGTCCCTGAATTTTCCAATGGTTATGACACCTTCTGTTACAGACAATGTCTGAGTTTCCTCGCTAACCCTGTAAAATCAAACAGTGGGTTATAAAGTCACTGGAACTATTATTTATTTTTATTATTATTTACCAAACGGTGCAGAGTTTCAGTAAAGGGTCTGTCCTACCTGCTGTCCTGACACAATTCCTCCTGTAATAAATAAAACACAGATCTGAATTGACTGGGACTGAACATCCACGTTCTCACTGCGAGGGATGGCAAATGGATTGTAACGCGAGGTTCAGGGGAATATTACATTTCGGCTGCACAAAGTAATCAATAACTCAGCATGCAGGTCCCAGCAGCTCAATCCCAGGGAAGACCAGAGAGACCCTTGATCTATTAGTGTGGTGACAAGAGCAGGTCTGATCCAGAACAGACTGTGGGCTTTCACTGAACAACAAACCCTCACCTTCAGAAACATCACACTGTCTTCCTCATTCATCTGTTCCTGTAACTTGGAGAGTTTCTCCTCAATGGAGGTTAAATTCTCTTCAATCTCCTGAAGATTTTTCTCCATGGTGTTCAGAATCTTCTCCTCCTCTGCCCTGAGATCGCTCAGTAAGCGCTGCTCTCTCTCAGCCAGAACCTGGTGTATTTTAGCAAATTCAGATGTGATGTTGGCCTGCAGAGTGTGTGACTGTTCCTGTCAAATGAAACATGATGGTTGATATTACCCTGTAATAACAAGGACTATATAGATTGACAGATAAATGGATAGACAGATACTTTATTGATACCAAAGGAAATTATAGTGTCACCAGAGCACAGATATACAAATATTAGCAGAGAAATAAAGAATAAAAAAGAATTATCTCAAACAGTCTAACAGGAGGGGGGATGCGATCGTCACTCCCCCGGCTATACGTTGACTCATTATAGAGCCTAATAGCCGGGGGTAAGAATGACGTCGCATAGCGCTCTTTGGAGCAGCACAGTTGTCTCAGCCTATTATTAAAAGTGCTCCTCTGTTCAGCCAAGGTGGCTTGCAGAGGGTGAGAAATATTGTCCAGAATCGCCAGGGTTTTCACACAGCCTCCGTTCTGTCCAGTTTGACTCCAATAACTGAGCCAGACACTCTAATCAGTGTATTGAGCCTGTTGGCATCACCCGTGTTGACCCATTGCCCCAGCACACCACCGTATAGAGGATTGTACTGACGACAACAGACTGGTAGAACATGTGAAGGAGAGGCCTGCATACTCCAAAGGACCTCAGTCTCCTCAGGAAGTAGAGGCGACTCTGGCCCTTCTTATACACAGCCTCTGTGTTGGTGCTTCACTCAAGTCTGTCATCCAGGTGAACCCCTGGGTACTTGTAGGTTCTCCCCACATTCATGTCCTCACCATCACTAGTAACAGGGAGCGGTGCAGGATTAGTCTTCCTGAAGTCCATCACCATCTCCTTTGTCCAACTGAAGCCGAGCTGCAGATGATTCAGCCTGCACCATCTGACAAAGTCCTCCACCAGGACCCTCCCATCCTCCCTTTATACACCCAACTATTGCTGAGTCATCAGAGAATTTCTGCAGATGACATGACTCAGTGTTGTATGTAAAGTCCAGGGTACACAGGGTAAACAGGAAGGGAGCCATTACAGTGCCCTGTGGGGCCCCTGTGTTGCTTATGGCCACGTCTGACACACAGCTCTGAAGCCAAACAATCTGTGATCTTGCAGTCAGGTAGCCCATTCTCCTGGATACAATGGAAGTGCCAACCTGCATTGAATGGAGTTTTTCCCCAGCAACGAGGGCTGTATGCTATTGAAGGCCCTCGAAAAATCAAAAAACATGATCTCACGGTGCTGTCCTGCATATCCAAAAGGGAGTAGGCTCTGTTCAGCAGGTAGATGACTGCATTTGTTGACTCCAAGGTACTCCTGGTAGGCAAACTGCAAGAGATCGAGAGCTGATCTGACCAGGAGTCGGAGATGAGCCAGGACCAGCCTCTCTAGGGTATTCATGAAGTGTGAGGTCGCGGCCACTGGACAGTAGTCAGTCAAGACTTTTGTTTGGCCCTTCTTAGGTACTTGGGACCACACATGATGTTTTCCACAGTCAGGACTCTTTCCAGGCTGAGACTCAGATTGAAAATGTGCTGGAGAACTCCACGCAGCTGCTCAGCACTCTCCTTCAGGGCCTTGGGGCTCACACCACCTGGTCCCAATGCCTTGCCGTGTCTGAGTTCCCAGAGCCCTTCTCACCTGCTCAGTAGTGAAGGAGAGTCCATGATGACTGAGC
Source organism: Mobula hypostoma (assembly GCF_963921235.1). Classification (NCBI taxonomy): domain Eukaryota; kingdom Metazoa; phylum Chordata; class Chondrichthyes; order Myliobatiformes; family Myliobatidae; genus Mobula; species Mobula hypostoma. The sequence continues at coordinate 73,197 of NC_086127.1, read as the reverse complement.
AGTTGGTGGAAGGTGGGGGCTGCAGGGGGGGGGGGTGAAGACTGGGAGGATAGCAGGTGATGTGTGGAGGTGTGGATGGTAGGTACAGGGCAAGGAACGGAAGTACGCTGTGGTAGCCTGTGTTGTTCATCCACGTGTTGAACTGGGGGCGGGGGGGGGTGGAGTTGGTGCTCAGTGTGAATTGGGTGCCTCGATAAACCACACAGACCCATTAAACTGGAAGCAGATCTCACCCTCAATCCAGAAATCTTCTCTTTCTGTCGTTGTTCCACTTCCTGGTTGGCAGATTTCTTCTCCAGCAGAGATTCCAAGGATGATTTAACTTGACACTGGGATTGGGTTCAAGAAGAAAACGTCAGTAAAATAACACAGTACTGTAAATTTCCAGGTGATCAAAATCTGTTTGTATTCACCTTGTAAATCTCAACAGCCTCTGCAATGGGCATGAAGTTGTGAGACTTGTGTTCTCTCGCGTCTCTACAAATCAGACAGATCAGCTGCTTGTCTGTATCACAAAACAGCTTCAGTTCCTCCTGATGTTTCTCACACTGAGATCTCATCTCCGTCTCTTTCTGATTCAGGTTTAATTGTTGAGTCTTCTCAGTCAGACTTGCCAGGGCCCAAGTGACCCTGAGGGATCTGTCAGCAAACTCCTCTCTGCATTCCGGACAGCAGTTTCTCCCCTCCTTTTCCCAACACTGTGTGATACAGGAGAGACAGAAGTTGTGTCCACAATCTAGTGTTACCGGATTGGTGAAGAAATCAAGGCAGACGGGACAAACGACCTCCTCCGTTAAACTCTGTACCTGCTGTCTGAAAGCTATTTTACACAACCAACACTTCCTGGTTCAAATTACTTTCACTTTGAAGGAGCTGCTGAACTCCTGCAGTACAGGGATTGCCCACTGAACACGCAGCAATTCCACTTAGGACGGGATATTAATCATGGCTGCTGTACTGCAAGTGGGAAGGGTCTCCGGCAGACAATTTCCCCAAGAGCAGGGATTAAATAAGGAACGAACAGGGAATAAACCATGAATGCAGAGCCAGGGTCAGTCTGATACTGAGAAATAAAACATGTTTCAGAACAGCTATGGGAAAAGTGGCTAAATATTAATTTACGATCGGTGCTTTTCAAATAAATGCAGCAATAAAACAGGGGACATGGAGTTGATAATCACCCTGCAAGGTGACAGATACAGGAGGGATTGCTGAGGTACAGCTGTGCTGAAACCAGCACTGGGTGTGACAGGATGGGCTTTTCAGTGAAAGCAATCCTGATCTCCAGTGCTCAGTGGGTGAAGCAGTTTCCTGACTTCACCCCTGTACAACCCGTCTCCAATAGAAGGTCTCACTCTCCCTTCTTCTGGTCTGGACCACAAGAGGAAATGGTTTCCTTCTGTCTGTCCCCGTGACCTTCACCAGTCCCGGACAGCAGACACACTGGGTCAGATTCCCAACACCAACCAAACAGATCCATCATCAGCCGGTTTTCACCACACTGGGCCCATCCACCAGGCCGGATTATCCGGTTGACAGGGAAGCTGGTGAACGATTTTCCCAGGTGGGGGATGGTGCAGCAGCTGAACTAACTCTGATTTACTGAGGGATCACCTGAACCCCAGTGAACATCTCCAGGGGTCACTGGAATTAACTGGTGACCAGGTGCTCCTTCATACCATCCCAAGATACACCAATTCCCCTGATAAAAACATCTCCAGTCATGCTGCACACTCTTGGTTCCATCCTGATATCAGGTGCTGTCTCCTTGTTCTGCCCATGACCATATGAGGTCTGAAATAACAACATCGGGCGCTGGAAACTCTCAGACTGGACAGTGTCTGTGAACAGAGAAACAGAGAGAACGATTCAGGTCTGAAATAACAACATTGGGCGCTGGAAACTCTCAGACTGGACAGTGTCTGTGAACAGAGAGAACGACTGAGGTCTGCAATAACAACATCAGGATCTGGAAACTCTCAGACTGGACAGTGTCTGTGAACAGAGAGAACGATTCAGGTCTGAAACAACAACATCGGGCGCTGGAAACTCTCAGACTGGACAGTGTCTGTGAACAGAGAGAACGATTCAGGTCTGAAATAACATCGGCTGCTGGATACTCTCAGACTGGACAGTGTCTGTGAACAGAGAAACAGAGAGAACGATTCAGGTCTGAAATAACAACATTGGGCGCTGGAAACTCTCAGACTGGACAGTGTCTGTGAACAGAGAGACAGAGAGAACGATTCAGGTCTGAAATAACAACATCGGGATCTGGAAACTCTCAGACTGGACAGTGTCTGTGAACAGAGAAACAGAGAGAACGATTCAGGTCTGAAATAACAACATCGGGATCTGGAAACTCTCAGACTGGATAGTGTCTGTGAACAGAGAGAACGATTCAGGTCTGAAATAACAACATCAGGCGCTGGAAACTCTCAGACTGGACAGTGTCTGCGAACAGAGAAACAGAGAGAACGATTCAGGTCTGAAATAACAACATCGGGATCTGGAAAGTCACTGACTGGACAGTGTGAACAGAGAAACAGAGAGAACGATTCAGGTCTGAAATAACAACATCGGGATCTGGAAACTCTCAGACTGGACAGTGTCTGTGAACAGAGGGAACAATTCAGGTCTGAAATAACAACATCGGTGCTGGAAGCTCTCAGACTGGACAGTGTCTGTGAACAGAGAAACAGAGAGAACGATTCAGGTCTGAAATAACAACATCGGGATCTGGAAACTCTCAGACTGGACAGTGTCTGTGAACAGAGAGAACGATTCAGGTCTGAAATAACAACATCGGGCGCTGGAAACTCTCAGACTGGACAGTGTCTGTGAACAGAGGAACAGAGAGAACAATTCAGGTCTGAAATAACAACATCGGTGCTGGAAACTCTCAGACTGGACAGTGTCTGTGAACAGAGAAACAGAGAGAACGATTCAGGTCTGAAATAACAACATCGGGATCTGGAAACTCTCAGACTGGGCAGTGTCTGTGAACAGAGAAACAGAGAGAATGATTCAGGTCTGAAATAACAACATCGGGCGCTGGAAACTCTCAGACTGGACAGTGTCTGTGAACAGAGAAACAGAGAGAACGATTCAGGTCTGAAATAACATCGGGATCTGGAAAGTCACTGACTGGACAGTGTGAACAGAGAAACAGAGAGAACAATTCAGGTCTGAAATAACAACATCTGGCGCTGGAAACTCTCAGATTGGACAGTGTCTGTGAACAGAGAGAACGATTCAGGTCTGAAATAACAACATCGAGATCTGGAAACTCTCAGACTGGACAGTGTCTGTGAACAGAGAGACAGAGAGAACGATTCAGGTCTGAAATAACAACATCTGGTGCTGGAAACTCTCAGACTGGACAGTGTCTGTGAACAGAGAGACAGAGAGAACGATTCAGGTCTGAAATAACAACATCTGGTGCTGGAAACTCTCAGACTGGACAGTGTCTGTGAACAGAGAGAACGATTCAGGTCTGTAGTAACAACATCGGGCGCTGGAAATTCTCAGACTGGACAGTGTCTGTGAACAGAGAAACAGAGAGAACGATTCAGGTCTGAAATAACAACATCGGGCGCTGGAAACTCTCAGACTGGACAGTGTCTGTGAACAGAGAGAACGATTCAGGTCTGTAGTAACAACATCGGGCGCTGGAAATTCTCAGACTGGGCAGTGTCTGTGAACAGAGAAACAGAGAGAACGATTCAGGTCTGAAATAACAACATCGGGATCTGGAAACTCACAGACTGGACAGTGTCTGTGGGGAGAGGAACCAGGCACAAGATTCAGGGTTAATTCAAAAGGAGGATCGCTGGAAATCCTCAGCATCCACAGGGAAACAGAGTGAACAACTGAGATCTCCAGCACCGATCCCTCAGCATCACACCAGTCACAGCTACCCAAACCTTACAGAGAACACCGAACAGTACAGCACGCTACAGGCCATTCAGCCCACAATGGGGTGCTGACCTATATGAACCTTCCCTCCTACACAGCCCATAACTCTCCATTTCTCTTCCATCCATGTGTCGATCTGAGAGTCTCTTCAATGCCCCGATTGTATCGTCCTCTCCCACCACCCCGGCAGTGCAATCCCGGCACCCAACGGTCTCTGTATAAAACAACCAGACTGAAATCTCCCCTAAACTCTCCTCCACTCACCATCAACAAATGTCCTCAAATATTGGCCATTGCCACCCTGGGAAAAAGATATCTGACTGTCTACTCTACCCATGACACTCATAATCCCACACACGTCCCTATCCCTCAATCACTCCCTCAAAACCTCCCCATCCCTCAATCTCTGCCCCAAACACTCCCCGCCCCTCAAACTCTTACTTCCCAAACCTTCCCTGCCCTCAAGCTCTCACACTGCCTCAAAACCTCCCCATTCCTTAAACTCACACTCCTCAAACACCTCTCATCCCTCAATCACTCCCCAAACACTTCCAGTCCCTCAAACACTCACTCCTCCAAACCCTCCCCATCCCTCTGTCACGTACCCCTAGATGGGAATTAAAAACCAGCAGAGATGGAAAACACTTTGGAGTCCAGTATTACTATAAACTACTAACATTTATTCATAACTACGCAATACAGTAATATGAATGTATATAAATCAAACAGGTTAGCAATGATTTTATATATATTAGTAAGTATATCAGTAAGTGTGGAAATATATATGTGTGAAAAACCAAGCTTCTTTACGTCCAGGGATAAAAAGATGCAGTCTTACGATGATGAGTAAAGTTCAGTTCAGTTTGTGGTATTGAGTTGAGTAGTGATGGAGAGGGAGAGAGGGAGGCAGAGATTTGAGTCTTCAGGTGAGCTGACGCATTCGATCTTCTCGTTGTCCTTCGAACTCCTTCACAAGTCACCGACTGTGAGTTTAACCAGGGGGACCGGTTTTCTGTGGTGGAGCTATCACCCAGGCGAGGGTGGACACATGGACAACTCCCCACCAGTCAACCCCTTTCCTTTTCACTGCAAGAGCGATTGGATCGATCTGCCTGATCGATCCTCCAAAACCCACTTTTGCTACGGGCACAGCAATGCTCATTCAGTGTCCAGATCATGTGTCTGAGGTCTGTATCATCTGACCTCCTATTTATCTCACCGTACTGGGTACCACCTGTCATTCAAATAATCCCCCCTTCCTCTGTCTGTGTAAGAAATGCACAAGCAGGCAGACTGTCCTTGAAGTAAATATCTACAACCTGCCTTCAGTCACCACAGCAACTGACGAGCTGCTCGGTGCTGTCTCCAACTTCAAACTCAGTAGAAATCTAGAAGTTACTTCCAGTGCCTTAAAGTTACTCTGCATCTCTCTCTCTTTTACAAACGAGCTGTTAAATAACGCCCTCTCTCTTTTCAAAAGCACAGATAATAGGGGTACTTCAGGGTCCCCTCACACATCAAACTCTCTCACTCCCTGAAAACCTCCCTATCCCTCAAAGTCTCACACTCCCTCCAAATATCCCCATTCCTCAAAATCTCTCCCTCAAAACTTCCGCTCTCTCACCCCCCTGAAATCTTCTTGCCCTTCAAACTCTCACCTACTCAAAACCTCCTTGCCCCTCACTCTCCCGCAACCTTAAAACCCACACTCACTCCTTCAAACCTCCCCATCCCTCAAACTCTCACTTCCCCAAAACCTCCCTGTCCTTTAAACTCTGCCAAACCTCCCCATTCCTCAGTCTCGCACTCCTCCAAAAGCTTCCTGTCCCTCACTCACTCCCCCAAACCCTCCTTGTCCTTCAATTTCTCACTCCCCCAAACCCTCCTCGTTCCTCAAACTCTCACTGCCCCAAACCCTCCTCGTCCCCCACTCTCACTCCCCCAAACCCTCCTCGTCCCTCAAATTCACACTGCCCAAAAACTGCCCCATCCCTCAAAATCTCTCATTCCATCAAAACTTCCACTCCCACACTCTCTCCTGAAATCTTCTCACCCTTCAAACTCTCACCCACTCAAAACTTCCTTTTCCTTCAAACGCTACCTCTCCCTCAAAACCTGCCTCCTCAAACTCTACCTCTCCCTCAAAACCTGCCTCCTCAAACTCTACCTCCTCCTCAAAACCTGCCTCCTCAAACTCTACCTCTCCCTCAAAACCGGCCCTCCCTCAAACTCTCACTCCTTCCAACCTCCCTGTCCCTCCAATTCTCCCTCAAACGCTCTCTCTCCCACAATATCTGCTTCCCTCTAACTCTCTCACTCCCCCAAAACCTCCCCATCCCTCAAAGACTCACACTCCCTCCAAATATCCCCATTCCTCAAAAGCTCTCTCCCTCAAAACCTCCGCTCTCACTCCCCGGAAATCTTCTTGCCCTTCAAACTCTCACCCACTCAAAACCTCCTTGCCCCTTACTCTGCCGCAACCTCAAAACCTACACTCACTCCTTCAAACCTCCCTGTCCCTCAAACTCTCACACTACCCCAAAACCGCCTCATCCCTCAAACTCTCTCGCTCCCGAAAACCTCCGTCCCTCAAACTCTGTCAAAACCTCCCCATTCTTCAGTCCGCACTCCTCCAAAAGCTCTCTGTCCATCACTCACTCCCCCAAACCCTCCTCATCCCTCAATTTCTCACTCCCCCAAACCCTCCTTGTCCCTCAATTTCTCACTCCCCCAAACTCTCACTGCCCCAAACCCTCCTTGTTCCTCAAACTCTCTCCCCCAAACCCTCCTCGTTCCTCAATTTCTCACTCCCCCAAACCCTCCTCGTCCCCCAAACTCTCACTGCCCCAAACCCTCCTTGTCCCTCAAACTCTCACTCCCCCAAACCCTCCTCATCCCTCAAATTCACACTCCCCCAAACCCTCCTCGTCCCTCAAACTCTCACTCCCCCAAACCCTCCTTGTTCCTCAAACTCTCTCCCCCAAACTCTCACTGCCCCAAACCCTCCTTGTCCCTCAAACTCTCACTCCCCCAAACCCTCCTCATCCCTCAAATTCACACTCCCCCAAACCCTCCTCGTCCCTCAAACTCTCACTCCCCCAAACCCTCCTCGTCCCTCAAATTCACACTGCCCAAAAACAGCCCCGTCCCTCAAAATCTCTCATTCCATCAAAACTTCCGCTCCCACACTCACTCTCTCCTGAAATCTTCTCACCCTTCAAACTCTCACCCACTCAAAACCTCCTTTTCCTTCAAACTCTACCTCTCCCTCAAAACCTGCCTCCTCAAACTCTCTCATTCCTTCAAACCCTCCTCGTCCCTCAATTTCTCACTCGCCCAAACCCTCCTCGTCCCCCAAACTCTCACTCCCCCAAACCCTCCTCGTCCCTCAAATTGGCACTGTCCGAAAACTGCCCCATCCCTCAAAATCTCTCATTCCATCAAAACTTCCGCTCCCACACTCTCTCTCCTGAAATCTTCTCACCCTTCAAACTCTCACCCACTCAAAACATCCTTTTCCTTCAAACTCTACCTCTCCCTCAAAACCTGCCTCCTTAAACTCTCTCACTCCTTCAAACCCTCCTCGTCCCTCAATTTCTCACTCCCCCAAACCCTCCTCGTCCCCCAAACTCTCACTCCCCCAAACCCTCACTCCCCCAAACCCTCCTCGTCCCTCAAATTGGCACTGTCCGAAAACTGCCCCATCCTTCAAAATCTCTCATTCCATCAAAACTTCCGCTCCCACTCTCTCTCTCCTGAAATCTTCTCACCCTTCAAACTCTCACCCACTCAAAACCTCTTTTTCCTTCAAACTCTACCTCTCCCTCAAAACCTGCCTCCTCAAACTCTACCTCTCCCTCAAAACCTGCCCTCCCTCAAACTCTCACTCCTTCCAACCTCCCTGTCCCTCCAATTCTCCCTCAAACTCGCTGACTCCCTGAAAACCTCCGCATCCCTCAAACTCTCCGCCTCCCTCACCTGCCCTTCCCGCACTTTCAGCCGGCCGAGCATGCGCTCTGCCTTCCCCGGCGGTGTTCCCGCCCACTCGCCGCCCGGCCTCGCTCTCTCATTTGTCACAGCTGTTTGATTGACGTCCACCTTCACCAACAGGGGCTCGGTGAGGGCTCGCGGCCGGCCGGCCGGCGATCAAGCGTTGAACGGTTGACTCAGCTCGTCCGTTGAAGCGTCGCCGCACGTGCCGGGCAGCGCGTGGCTGACGTCAGAGGGGGCGCGTGGGTTCCCGCCCAGCGGCTGTTCCCCGGGTGACTGGGGGGGCGGGACTCCGTGAGTGACAGGGAGACGTCACAGGGCTCCGTCAGAGACCGTGGACAGAGGTAGATTGACGGGATCAGCGGCCAACCAGGGCCGACGAGCCCCAGTGACCGGAAGTTACTGTATAATTAAAATAAGAAATAAATATCGAGAACATGAGACGATTTGTCCTTGAAAGTGGGTCCGCAGGTTGTGGGAATATTTCAATGGTGGAGCAAGTAAACTTTGGTTCAAGAGCCTGAAGTTTGGGGAATATTAACTTTTCCAGAACCTGGTGGTGTGAATCCTGAGGCTCCAGCACTTTATTCCCGACGGCAGCAGTGAGAAGACAGCGTGACCTGGATGGCGGAAATCCTCAGACCAGAAGACATCGGAGCAGCATTAGGCCATTCAGCCCATCGAGTCTGCTCCACCATTCCAGTATGGCCAATCCCGGATCCCACTCAACCCCATATCTCTCCATATCCTTTGATGCCCTGACCGATCAGGAAACGATCAACTTCCGCCTTCAGTATACACAGGGACCTGGCCTCCACCGCAGTCTGTGGCGGAGCACTCCACAGATTCACGACTCTCTGGCTAAAATAATTCCTCTTTACCTCTCTTCTAAAAGGCCGCTCAACTTTGAGGCTGTGCCCTCTAGTTCTGGATACCCCCACCAGAGGAAACATCCTCTCCTCATCCACCCTGACGAAGGGTCTCGGCCGAAAACGTTGACTGTTCGTTTCCACGGATGCTGCCCGACCTGCTGAGTTCCTCCAGCGTATTGTCCATGTTGCATTATTTCCCTGCTTTTATATTTTATTCCCATTGAAATAAATGCCAATATTGCATTTGCATTCTTTACCGCAGACTCAACCTGTGAATTAACCTTCTGGGGGTCTTGCATGAGGACCCCTGAGTCCCTCTGCACCTCTGATGTTTGAATTTTCTCCTCATTTAGATATTGGTCTGCACTGTTGTTCCTTTTACCAAAATGCATTATCATATCCCAACACTGTAGTCCATTTGCCACTTTTTTGCCCATTCTTCCAATATGTCTAATTCCTGCTGCAATCGCATTGTTTCCTCAGCACTACCTACCCCTCCGCCTATCTTCGTATCATCCGCAAACTTTGCCCGAAAATCATCAACTCCATTATCTAAATCATTGACAAACAATCTGAAAAGTAGCGGTCCCAATACTGACTCCTGAGGAACATCACTAGTAGCCAACCTGAAAAGGTCCCCTTTATTCCCACTCCTGCCTGTCAGCCATTCTGCTATCCACGCCAGTGTCTTTCCTGTATCGCCATAGGATTTTATCTTGTTAAACAGCCTCATGTGTGGCACCTTATCAAACGCCTTCGGAAAATCCCAGTAAATGACATCCACTGCCTCTCCTTGGTCCATCCTGCGTGTTGCTTCCTTGAAGAACTCTAACAGATTTGTCAGGCAAGATTTTTTTTTACAGAAACCATGGTGATTTTGAGTATTTGATCATCATCCTCCAATTACCCTGAAACCTCGTCCTCAGTAATGGACTCCAACACTTTCCCAACCACTCAGGTTAGGCTAACTGGCCGATAATTTCCTTTCTTTCGTCTTCCTCCCTTCTTAAAGAGCGGAGTGACATTTGCAATTTTCCAGAGCGCACCAAAAGGACTTTACGTGACAACGTCATCACGTCGGAGCGAAACCCCCAACTCACTGTCGGAGGTTGTGAATTAGGTGCGTTTCTCCCAATTACGTCCCCCAACAACAGCGGACACTTGCTCCACAGCTCAGGGGTTAGAGGGCTGGTCTCGTAACCCAGGGGCCGGGGGTTCGAATCCCACAGGGAACCTCCACGACGTTTTCCGGCCCCTGGGGTCTGTACAAATTCTCGGGGCAAATGGGTTAATCCCCAAAGACCCAGGACAGGCCTCTGACTGTGTGTGTGTGTGTGTGTGTGTGTGTGTCTGTCTCATTGATCTCTCTGTGTGCGCCGTCACACGGCACCAGCCGCCGCTGTTCAATTCCCGCCGCAGCCCGCCTGTCACGGGCTCTCCCCGTGACCCCCTGGGTCTCCCCCCACATCCCAAAGACATACGGGTTTACCGTCAGTGAGCTGTCTTGGGGCCGGAAGCGGGCCGGTACTTGCGGGCTGCCCCCTCTGTCCAGTCCTCGGACTTGATGCAAACGTCGCCCGAGTTCACTGCGAGCTTTTATGTTTTGATGTTCGTGTGGTTATTGAAACTAATCTTTCTTCTTTAATCTCTCTCTCTCTCTCTCTTTCCTTGTCACTCTCTCTACCGATTCCACCATTCTCAGTTTTCCCTCAATGTTGCATTAACACCACTCTCTCTCTCTGTCCATCTGTTCCCCCTCTCATCCTGTCCCAACCCGTTTGTTTCTCCATCTCTCCGGCTCTTTCCTTGTCTCCCTCTAACCCCGTCCCTCACTCTCCGTACCCCACTCTCTCTCTCTGACTCTCTCTCTCTTTGTTGTCTTTATGTATTCTCTCTCTCTCTCTCTATCTCTCTCTCTCTCTCTCTCTCTCTCTCAGGCTCCCCATCTCCCTCTCTTCCTCTTTTGTCCCCTTTCCCTCCCCTCTCTCCCGACTTTCCCTGTCTCCCAGTCCCAAACTCTCTCTCTCTCCAATTCCCTTCTCTCCCTCTCTCGCCTTCTCTCCACCTCAACCCTCTCTCCCTGATTTCTCTCTCTCGCACAACCCCCCCTCTCCTGTTCTCTCGCAGCCTAAACCCTGCCCTGCTCTCTCTCCCCCTCACACACACCCTTCCCTTCTCTCTTTTCCTCTCCAAACCTAAACCCTTCCCCACCGCGCCCCGCTCCCCGTCTCTGCCCAGGAAGGGAATCGATCTGCGGCCTTTTTTTATCACCAGTGGTGGGGGTTCGTGTCCAGGAGTGGAGCCGTCCACCCGCAGTCACATCAGGGCCTGGGGTTGGAGATGTGGGTTCCCCCACCCAGCCCGTCCTGTGCACCGCACACAGACCAGCGCAGGACGGGAACTCAGCGAACGGCGCTGCGGCAGGAAACAGCGCCCCCTCGGGGCAGCGGGGGGGAACTGTGGGAAGGCCGAGAGGGGCAGCTCTTCTCCTGAATTTCCCCCCTCTTTTTGCACTATTAGTTTAATTAACTTTTAAAAATATGTACTTATTGTGATTTATAGTTTTCAATGTATGGCATTGTACTGCTGTCACATAACAACAAAGTTTATAACTTATGCCGGCGATATTGAACCTGTTTTGGTTCGCTCTCTCCCTCTTTCCTAGAGTCCCTGTTCTTCTCCCTCATTCTGCGCGCCTCCGTCCGCCTCCGTCCGCCTCTCTCTTCCTCCAAGTCTGTAGGTTTCGCCCTGTGAAGTGTCTCACCCCAAAACATCGCCTATTTCTCCCCCTCCATAGATGCTGCCTGACCTGCTGAGTTCCTCCGGCAATTGTGTGTGTGTGTGTGTGTGGGTGTGTGTGTGTGGGTCTGTGTGTGTGTGTGTGTGTGTGTGTGTGTGTGTGTGTGTGAGAGAGAATGTGTGTGTGTCTGTGTGTGTGTGTGTGTGTGAGAATGTGTGTGTGTGTGTGTGTCTGTGTGTGTGTGAGAATGTGAGTGTGTGTGTGTGTGTGTGTGTGTGTGAGAATGTGTGTGTGTCTGTGTGTGTGTGTGTGTCTGTGTGTGTGTGTGTGTGTGTGTGTGTCTGTGTGTGTGTGTGTGAGAATGTGTGTGTGTGTGTCTGTGTGTGTGTGAGAATGTGAGTGTGTGTGTGTCTGTGTGTGTGTGTGTGTGAGAATGTGTGTGTGTCTGTGTGTGTCTGTGTGTGTCTGTGTGTGTGTGTGTGTGTGTGTGTCTGTGTGTGTGTGTGTGTGTGTGTGTGTGTGTGTGTGTGTGTGTGTGTGTGTGTTGGCTGAAGGTTTCCAGCATCTGCAGAATCTCTGGGCCTTACCGTTTCTCTCTCTCTCTCTCTCTCTCTCTCTCTCTCTCTGCACCTCTCTCCCACCTCTCCTCTCTCTATATACCCGTTTCTCATTTTCTTTCCCTGACCCTCTCCCTCTCTCGCTCATCCCTCTCCCTCCTCCCCCTCTCTCCATCCTCTCCTACCCTCAATGTCCCTCACTCTCCACCCTGCTACACCCCGACACGTTAGCATTAGCCCAGGGTCCGTGGCCCCTGATGTCGGGGGAGTACGTGATTGACGTTAGCAGACGGGATCGGCATGGGGTGGGCATGCGGGAGACGGGTTCTTCAAAGTGAGTCCATAGGTTGTGGAACCAGTTCCGTGTTGGGGTGAGTGAAGTGACCCCACTTCGGTTCAAGAGCGCCTGATGGTTGCGGGGTAATAATTGTTCCCGGAACTGGTGGTGTGAATCCGGAGAGCCGGGCCTGGGTGGGAGGGGTCCTTGTTTTGTTGTGTCCCCGCTCCGTGTTGATGTGCTCACCTTCTGAAGGTTGGGGGAGTCCATTTTGGAACCGACCCCCTTCTCCTTCATCTCCAAACTCTACAATGCTCGTTCTCAGTATTCTGTATTGTTGTTCCTTTTCGCGCCTTGTGGCGCATCGGGGGGGACTTTTGCCGCTTTTCTCCCCCTGTGATTTTACCGAGATCCTGTTGCAGGCGGGCACGGATGGAAAGCGCGCAAAGAGCCAGCCGGATTGCAACTCGCCTCGAAGTCCGGTAGCTGACGCCACTGCACCGCTGGCCGGCTGCTAATAAACCGTGTACAGTATTAGTTCTAACGGTTACAGACGGCGGGACTCGCCACTGCACCCGGCCACGTGTGGGGCCTTCGGGGAGGGGTAGGGGTCTATCTATTATCTATCGATTGCGAAACAGCGGGGAATAGGCCGTCCCGCCCCTTCAAGCCCAGCATCCCCCCAATTTACCCCCTAGCCTCGTCACGGGGCAATTTACAATGCCAAGTTAACCTACCAACCAGGAGGAATCTGGGCTGTAGGAGGAAACCGCGGCATCGGGAGGAAACCGGGTAGAACGTACAGGCAGCAGCGGGATTTGAACCTGGGTCAGTGGTTGAGCTGACCACCCCGCTGTCCGTACGGTGTCCTTCCGTTCCGGGGCAGCCCAACTCGCCTTTGGCCCCCACCGGACCCTCGGCTCTCACCTGCGGCTCCAAGCCGCTGTCTGTCCACAAACCCGGGTGCACCGCTTCGACAGGAGGGCCCGGACCAGGGGAGGGTAGCCGGCGGGCCTCGTACCCCGGTGAGATAGGGACAGGCCTGTCCTAGCGTGTGAAGTCAACTCCGGCCGACTGGGTGGTGGAGACGAGCCGCGACATCCAACAGTCGTGAGGGCCGTTCTGCGACACTTAGCGGGGAGCGGAGGGAATGAGTGGTTACCCACTGCAAACAAGGAAGAGCCCAGTCTGTGACAACTACTCGTCCCACAAGACCCGGACTTCCGAGGTCGAGAGAGTGGATCTGTCCCTTTAAAAACTCTTCTGCCCGGGCTTCGCTGACATGGTCGGAGACGACGGACAACCGAGTTCCTTTGATTGACTGTCAATGAGCAAAATTCGCGCAGACACTTCGTGCAGATCGTGGACCACCTTCACAGAGTGTTTTCACCCATTGCGTCCTCCAAATCTTCATTCTCATTGTAACACTCAAGACGATTGCCGACACCTTCAAATTCTTCGCGGCGCCTAACTTGTTGAAGTCGTGAAATCACTTCGGGAGTCTCCAAGCCTGAATGCTTGAAACGGCAGAGAGCGAAATAATTCTATATTGTCTTTCTGCTTATCTGCTGCCAATGATCAGTGAGGAGAACCTCTGCTTTTTGAACGCAAACACACGCCATGTGTCGCTATTTACAAACTCTTCGCTCTGAACGCAGGGTAGTGTCTGAGGGCCACGGGACGTTCACGCAACTGACGCCAGTTGGAAACTGCTCGGCAACCGTCTCCTGTCCCGATTAAGAGGCACGGTGTCCCAAATAAACGCAGGGAATCCTGGCTGTTTTCCCCATTGGTTTTTGTTCTGGAAGAGTTGTCTCAAATTAGTGGCTGTCCTGATCTACTGACCAGAATCCACCGTATTTGTGTTTTTTTTTATTTGCAGAGTTTGTCTTCTTTTGCGTATTGGTTGTTTGTCTCTGTGTGCGGTTTTTCACTGCCTTCCTTCGTACCTGTTGTGAATGCCCGCAAGAAAATGAATCTCAGGGTGATATGGGCATGTTGACACATATGTAGTTTGATCATAAATTCACTCTGACCTTTGAAACCGTTCAGACTGAAGGACGTCACTGTTTATGTCGGGCATACCCAGATCTCCAGAACAATAACAGGTGGAGTCAGGAGGCGACTGTACAAGGAGGCTCCGTAGCTCAGGGGTTAGAGCACTGGTCTTGTAAACCAGGGGTCGTGAGTTCGAATCTCACTGGGGCCTCAACATTTTCCGACCCTCACAAGCACCGCAGCACGGTGAAAATCCTTTCTTGTGTATCGTCCAGTAGTTTATTGCACCAGGCATTGATGTTGAAAAGGCAAATTTCTTCAGCTGGAGGGTGGTGAATCTGTGGAGGTCATGTCATTGGGGATATTTCAAGCAGAGATTGATAGATTGTTGATTGGTCAGAGCATGAAGGGATTGGTCAGGGCGGGAGGGAAGGCAGGAGATTGAGGCTGAGAGGGAAATGGGTTCGGACATGGTGAAATGGTAGAGCAGTCTAGATGGGCTGAATGGCCTCATTCTATCTTCTGGTCTAAAGCAATGCCAGATTGCAGAATGAAGCAGCTGCAGAGGAAGTGGAGCGCAGGCAGGCAGACCGCGAGGCGCAAAGGCATAACGGGGAAGGTGATGAGGTCGGGGTCCATCTTGTTGACAACGGAAGTTCCTGCATCAGGCTGCTGTTTATTGATTACACCTCAGCGTTCAACACCATCGTTCCCTCAGAGCTAATCAACGAGCTCCAAATCCCGGGCCTCCGTACCTCCCTCTGCAACTGGATCCTTGACTCCCTCACCGGGAGACCAGAGTCAGTACGGATCAGGGATAACACCCTCTCCTCACTGGCGCACCTCGGGGATGTGTGTGTAACCCTCTCTCTCTACACCCAGGACTGCGTGCCTCGGCAGAGCTCAAACGCCATCTATAGATCTGCCGATGGGAGAACAGAGTTTGAGATGGCGACGAGGGGGCGTACAGGAGCGAGGCGGATCAGCTGGTTGAGTGGTGTTATAACAAGCACCTTCCACTCCACGCCAGTAAGGACAAGGGAGGAAGCGGGGGAGAAGATGGCGACGCGACGGTAGCGCACGGCCTCTCCGGTGAATGATGTCTGTAATCTGTCAAGTAGGGGACCGTGCACAATTCTGATTTGATGGAGACGGACGTGAGAGTACGGAGGAACATCTGGAAAATTTCTGAAATGCCCGCTTCGCTGCCGCTGCTACCGTGTGGTAACCGGAATCTCCGGAGCAGAAGGGTCCGAAATCCTCAGCTTTGCGTGTTTCAGCGGCTAGGGAGAGGTCGAAGGCGCTCAGCGGAGGATAGCGCTCGGGAGGCTGTATCGGAGGGGCTGGTCGGAGGCTCAAAGTTTTCGGACGGACGGACTCAGTGTCGACTGTGGTCGGCTGCTTCCAAGGCATCGGCAAGTTGACAGTACCTGGAGGTTTACGGCAGGGAGTTTCTCCCTTTTGCCGCCTGCTATCGGGGACTCGGGAGTCAATCAACTCGGGAACTTTGAGACTTTATTTACCGTGCCCATGGTTTGTTCTTCATCGAATTATGGTATTGCTTTGCACTGCTGTAACTATATGTTATAATTATGTGGTTCTGTCAGTGTTAGTCTTTGGTTTGTCCTGTTCTCTGTGATATCACTCTGGAGGAACATTGTATCATTTCTTAATGCATGTATGCATTTCTAAATGACAATAAACGAGGACTGAGTGTTTTCATAATCTAAGGACAAGGGATTGATTGTGGACCTCGGGAAGGGGAAGCTGAAGGAACCCAGTCTGGTGCTCATCAAGGGGCGGGGAGGGGGGCGGTGTGGTTAGGCTGTGGGAATGGCGAGCAGCTTCAAGTTCCTGGACATGAAGATCTCAAAGGACCCGTCCTGGGCCCCGCGTGTCAATGCACTCATGAAGCAGGCTTGCTCCCTCAGGAGTATGAGAGCATTTTCATCGAAGCCTTTTTGCAGGTTTCTACAGAGCGGTCTAACCGGTTGTATTTGCCCGGTACGGAGGCTCCAATGCACAGGATCATGGGAGGGTGCGGGCGGGCGGGCGGGGTGTGTGTGTGGGTTAGACTCTGCCGGCCCCGGCCCCAGCGCGGGGCACAAGCCTCCCCAGCGACGAGGGCATCTGCCGGAGAAGGTGGCACCCGTCGTTCGCGACCCTCCTCATCCGGGACGTGCCCTCTTCTCATTACCACCGTCACAGAGTGGGTAGAGGAGCCCAAAGACCCAACCCACTGATTCAGGAACAGCTCCTTCCCCTCCACAATCAGATTTCTGAATGGTCCATGAAGCCATGAACACTTCCTCAGTGCTCCTCGTTTGCGTTATTTACCCCTCTTTGGCACTATCTATCTATAGTCTATCTCTCCATCTATCGGTTTATCTGTCTATCTATCTATCCATCCATTTATAGGAGAGAGAGCCTATCCATCTATTTATCAATCTATCTTTCTATCCATCCGCCTTATCCATCTATCAATCTATCCATCTATCTACCTGTCTATTTATCTATCTATCCGCCTATCTACCTATCTATCTGTCTAACTGTAGGCTTGAATTTCCAGCATCTGCAGAATTCCTGTTGTTTATGTATCTATCTATTTACTTATCTCTCTGTAAGGGGTTTCTTCTTTTACGTTACTGCGTAGGCTAATTAAAATGGCTTCTTTGTTATGTTAACTGCTGAGAAAGTTCTCTCACTAGCAGCTTATTTGGGTTATGTTATTGATAAGAGGGCGAACGAACCAACTGGGATAGATGGTATTCTTCCTAGTGTGTTTGCAAGTTATTGTGATACACGGGTTGTTGGGCAGAAGGCACGATGGAGACAGAGAGAATAGACAAGGTGCTGTGAGTCAGCTAACGGGGTCGGACCCCGAGCCAGAGTCTGAGGTCCAGGGTCTTCGGTGAGGAGAGGAGACGCAGACGGACTCGTGTGGAGTGTCTGGTCGACCACCGTGGTTGGTCCCAGGCGGCCGGTCGAGGTGGTCAGAGGGGTCGCAGGGGGAACAAGAAGAAGGGTCTTGAGCTCCAACCATTTGTGCACGAAGAGATTGAACTTTGATAAGTGTGGCGCCTTTTATTTTCCTTTTATATTTTATTCTCTATTAATTATATAGTTCCAGTAATATCTATAAACTGTAATTCATTTAATCGTATCTGGTGTATTGTCGCAAACAACAGGAAATCTGCAGATGCTGGAAATTCAAGCAACACACATTAAAGTTGCTGGTGAACGTAGCAGGCCAGGCAGTCCGAACGAAGTGTCTCGGCCTGAAACGTCGACTGTACCTCTTCCTAGAGATGCTGCCTGGCCTGCTGCGTTCACCAGCAACTTTGATGTGTGTTGCTGGTGTATTGTCTGTTATTTGGGTGGGGTGGGGTACCTCACACAGCATCCACACAAACTTTATTACCAAGTTTGGCGGGGCCGAGGGCTGTTTCCCTAGACGACAGCGAGCCGAGCGACCCTGAGGCTTGCCGGGGGATGGGGGGCTACATGTCTATCCAACTATCCTCTTGTGTCTATCCGTTAGTCTATCTACCTGTCTGTCTATCTATCTATCTATCTATCCGTCTATATCTATCTCTCAAACACAAGGAAATCTATTTCTGTCTATCTATCTATCCATCTCTCTATCTATCTCTCTATCCATTTACTAATCTGCCTATCCGTGTGTTTATTTGCTTATTTATTTGTTGTTTGGTAATTTGTTACCCGTGCATGGTACTGCTGTCACTAAACGTCAGATTTCACGACTGACACACGCACACAGACAAAATGCCGGAGGAACTCAGCAGGCCAGGCGGCGTCTGTGGACGGGAATCAACAGGCAACGTTTCGGGCCGAGAAGGAAGCGTGTTAGAAGCCCGAATAAGAAGGTGGAATTGGGTTGAGAGAAGGGGAGACGTACAAACTAGACAGTGAGGGGTGAAGCCAGGTGGGTGTGTGGGGGGGGGGAGGGGCCGGTGAAGTCAGAAGCTGGGAGGTGATGGTGGAAAGGGTAAAGGGTTGAAGAACAAGGGATCTGATAAGAGGGGAGAGTGGCCAATGGGAGAAAGGGAGCGGGAGGGGGAGGGGCACCGGGAAGAGGTGCAATGTAGGTGAGGAGGAGGGAAGGCGGGAGCCGGAGTGGGGAACGGGAGCAGAGGGAAGGGAGGAGGAGGAATTACAGGAAGCTGGAGGAATCAATGTTCATGCCCTCAGGTTGGAGGCTGCCCGGACGAAATATGTGGCGTTGCTCCGCCAACCTGAGAGTGGGCTCTACGCCCCAGAGGAGAGGAGACCGCGGGCTGACATGTCGGAATGGGAGTGAAGATCGGAATTAAGGTGGTTGGCATCCGGGGAAACCCTCCCCGTTGGCGAGTGGCGTGAGACGCACGCCAGTGACAATATGTACAGTACCCGATTCTGGCCCTTCAACAGTCCGCTGTCGGCGGGGCGAAAGCCCGGTGGGGCCTGCTTTCAGGCTTCGGCCCGATGGGACAGGGGAGGAAGAGAACATGTCCGGGGTAGGGGCTTTGGTTGTCCTGCCCGCTTCACCGAGGCAGCGAGGGGTGTAGACGGACTCCGTACGGGGGAGGCGGGACAGGGTGCTTTTAGTGGTGAGAAGATAAAAAAAACCGGCAGATTGTGACTGTCGTCTATTTAATATTTGAGTAATCGCGTGTATGAGTGGGTGTGTTTGTGCGTATATATCTAAATATTGATTCTTGTTCGTTTCACTCTTTCATTACGGGTTAAAGTTTGCTTTAAGCGAGGCGCGCTCTTGTTTTCATACCAGGTGACCCGCAGCGCCTCGCTTAAAGTCGATTCGGAACTCGAAGTTAGACCCGCATTTCGGACACCCATGTCTTCCTTTGAATTAATTTACTGTTTCGAAGTTACGGAACGTAGCGCCTGCGGTGCGGTATTTTCCAAACGAACCCGGCCTGGTAGACCGCAGTGAGACGTTCGACAATTGGAAAAACAAATATTGCAGCGCAGTGAAAAACGCGTACGGAAACGGGTGGCAATGTTTTAAAATGCAGCGCAACACGGGCTCTTCAGAAGGGAAGACATGATCAAGTTTTTTTTCAAGAAAATTCACGGGTTCATAAACAGTGACTACCGGGTGATTATGATCATTTAAAAAACCATCAGGAAAAAACTGTCGAGTTTGATGAGAGAGAGAGAACGAGAGAGAGAGAGAGAGAGAGAGAGAGAGAGAGAGAGAGAGAGAGAGAGACAGAGACAGAGAGAGAGAGAGACAGAGAGAGAGAGAACGAGAGAGAGAGAGAACGAGAGAGAGAGAGAGACAGAGAGAGAGAGAACGAGAGAGAGAGAGACAGAGAGAGAAACAGAGAGAGAGAACGAGAGAGAGAGAGAGACAGAGAGAGAGAGACAGAGAGAGAACGAGAGAAAGAGACAGAGAGAGAGAGTGAAAGAGATGGAGAGAGAGAAAGAGAGAGAGAGAGAGAGAGCGAGAACGAGAGAAAGAGACAGAGAGAGAGAGACAGAGAGAGAGTGAAAGAGATAGAGAGAGAGAGAACGAGAGAAAAACAACGGGAACGAGTGAGAACGAGACAGAGAGCGAGAGAGAGAGAGAGATAAAACAAGAGAGAGACAGAACGAGAGAGAGAGAACGAGAACGAGAGAACGAGAACGAAACATAACGAGAGAGAGAGAGAGAACAAGGGAGAGAGAGATCGAGAGAGACAGAGAGAGAGAACGAGAGAGAGAGAGAGAACGAAGGAACGAACGGCTTCAGGTTTAGCTCCGAAGAAGGGGTGCCGGAAATGCCCAGCGTCGACAGAGAGAGAAACAGAGCGAACAGCTGGGACCCCCGCGGCGACCCCACACCAGTCGCAGCCTCCCGGCTAATGCGCGACCTCGATTACTTACTCTGGTTTCAGACCCGTTTACCCATCCCACATCCATGGAATATTATTTCACCTTCTCCTATTACGAAACTCATATTGGACCAGGCCCCTCTCACTGCGGAACGCTGAAGCAAGGTGTTCGTTAAAGGCCTCCACTACCTCCTCCTTTGCCGCCTCGGGGCGCTTATTTCCCCTTTAATCCCCGGTCAATGTCCCCTCTCGCGTGCGCGCACACACATCTTTTGCTGCTCGTGCACGCAGGAGTGTAAACTCCGCACAACAGTTCGTCACCCTCGACCCCGTCGGCGTATGAAGTTCATTTCACTATGGTACACAATCACATTTCCCTTTCCGGTTTCTGGCGCGGACGGTGGATTTGCGATGATTTCTCTGCAGAGTTTAGAACCGGCTGATTTATACTGTTTTTATTGAAGAAATTATTGATTCACCGTGTCGAATTCTGAAGAAGCAAATGGCGTGAAGCGCAAAAGAACAGCCGGTCCATTGAAAGCGGGAAGGCTCAGTGCAACAGTGGAAACTGCTACACCGAGAGCGCATGAGGTCAGGAACGTGCGGCTACGGGAAATATTTACGTGCAGTTCGGAAACTGGTGTTACCCGCGTGTATTGTCACGATGCAAAAGTCGCTGGAGAATTTGACAGGTGGGAAGAAGTGGAGTGAGATTTGGAAACTGGACTTTTTAACGCGTCATTTAGCAAGCACATTACATATGGATCCGGCGAGAAAATCCTTCATTACCCGACACAGGCCGGCGACGTATGTTTCGTGAGAGCGCAGATGAGCGAGAGGGGACACGATCAGACCCAGAGGGGATCGAAGTTCTTACTGACAGTGTTTCGCTAGCCGTTAAAGTGAATCCCTCTCTATGTAAAATTCAGTGCGCACATGGCGTTGTCGCCGGGCAAAAGCAAAATCGCGCAGCGCCCACCGGTCAATCACAAATCGGAGGGAACCTTGTCCCCGATCGGCCCGACCCTCACTCTGGGCATCTTCCTGTTCCTCGTGTGTTTGTAGGAGTCCTTGGGGGTTTCCTTCATCCTACTCACCAAGGCCTTCTCGTGTTCACCCGGGTTCCTGGTTGAGCTCCTTCCTTACCTTATAACTCTCAAGGGCCCTGTCCGACTCCTGTTCCTCTTGGCTGAAGCCAATCATGCCTCTTTGAGCCTGCCGGGCTGTCGCGGTCTCAGTGGTATAAACGCCTCGGTGACCAGTGCTGCCCCTCAGGGGTCAGTATCGGGACTGCAACTTTTCACAAAGTTGGTCAGTGATTTAGATAGTGGAGTCGATGGCTTTGTGGCAGAGTCTGCGGATGATAGGCGGAAGGGTAGGTGGTGCTGAGGGAGGAATGCGACTGCAGCAGGACTGAGACAAATTGGAAGAATGGGCAAAAGGTGGACGACAGCAAACACGAGGAATTCTGCAGACGCTGGAAATTCAAGCAACACACACATCAAAGTTGCTGGTGAACGCAGCAGGCCAGGCAGCATATCTAGGAAGAGGGACAGTCGACGTTTCGGGCCGAGACCCTTCGTCAGGACAGACAGGCGACGCGTTTCGGGCCGAGGGACCCGTCCTTCAGGACTCGCGGAGGGTCTCGGCCCAAAATGTCGACTGTACCTCTTCCTAGAGATGCTGCCTGGCCTGCTGCGTTCACCAGCAACTTTGATGTGTGTTAGACGGACTACAGTGTTGGGAAATCTATGATAATGCATTTTGGTAAAAGGAACAATAGTGCGGACTATTATCCAAACGGGGAGAAGGTTCAAACATTGGAGGTGCTGAGGGACTTAGGAGCCCTCATGCAGGACTGCCAGAAGGTTAATTCACAGGTTGAGTCTGTGGTAAAGAAGGCAAATGCAATGTTGGCATTTATATCAAGGGGAATAGAGTATAAAAGCAAAGAGATAATGCTGAGCCTTTATGAGACATCAGTCGGGCCGCACTCGGAGTATTGCCAACAGCTTTGGGCCCCATATCTGAGGAGGGATGTGTTGTCATTGGAGAGATTCTGGGAATGAAGGGGTTAACAGATAAGGAGCGTTTGGCAGCTTTGGGCCTGAACTCGCTGGAATTTAGAAGAATGTGTGGGGATGGTTTCTCATTGAAACCCACCGAATGTTGATAGGGTGGATGTGGAGAGGATGTTTCCTGTGGCGGGGGTATCCAGGACTAGAGGGCACAGCCTTAAAATTGAGGGGTGACCCTTTAGACCAGAGGTAAGGACGGTTTCTTTTAAGCCAGAGAGTAGTGATTCCGTGGAATGCTCCGCCACAGACTGCGGTGGAGACCAAGTCCGTGGATATATTTAAGGCGGAAGTTGATAGTTTCCTGATCGGTCGGGGCATCAAGGGATATGGTGAGACGGCAGGTGTATGGAGTTGAGTGGGATCATCCGAGATTGGCCACGAGTAGACTCGATGGGCTGAATGGCCTGATTCTGCTCCTGTATCTTAACCTGTCCAGGACCCCATGTAAGTGGGTCACTCAACAACCTCCACATTTCTGCCGTGTTATCTCGGCAAACCTCACCTCCCACGGCTACAGCCCCGTCTGAATGTATTCCCGTCGGCGCCGCGTTACCCCAAGTCGAGTCGAAGTCTCATTTCCTGATTTACCCTGCTCGTGGGGTGTTCGGACAGCTCCCGCCAACGTCCCCTTACCCTCGATGTTTCAAAACGGGTGCCACGCCGCGATTTTCCGAGCGAAGGTCCCTGCTCTCTCCTCTCTCTCCCAGTCCCATCCTTCCCTCTCCGGGCTGCCTCTTTCATTCCGTTTATCCTGCCCTGGAACACTCAATCCCCAGCCGCGGGAGACTTCAACAACGCCTCCGGAAACGGGGGAGAGCGCAATCGACGTGATTACTACTCGTGCTGCTGCATCCCAATTCTCGCTGTTACCGTCGGGAGGGAGATACGGGAGCCTGAAGGCGCACACTCGGCGATTCAGGAACAGCTTCTTCCCCTCTGCCGTCCGATTCCTGAATGGACATTGAACCTACGAACACTACCTCACTACTTTGTGGGTGGGGGGGGGGGGTTGCGCCATTTTTAGTGTAAATATAGTCATAGTCATACTTTATTGATCCCGGGGGAAATTGGTTTTCGTTACAGTTGCACCATAAATAATTGACAAGTAATAAACCATAAATAATTAAATAGTAATATGAAAATTATGCCAGGAAATAAGTCCAGGACCAGCCTATTGGCTCAGGGTGTCTGACCCTCCAAGGGAGGAGTTGTAAAGTTTGATGGCCACAGGCAGGAATGACTTCCTATGACGCTCTGTGTAATATATGCGTGTGTGTTTGTGTGTGTATATATATATATATATATATATATTACTTGGTGTAATTGATTTGCTGTGACGCGTCTAGTGTGGGAGTGCGGTGCGTCCTGCCCGTCGCTCTCACTTGCAGCTCCCACGGAAGGGAGAGCTGAGCGTGCGAGTCTCTCCCTGTCTCTCCAGCGGCGAGCCTCACGCAGGGCCCCCGCGCCGGCGGCACACGGGAACCGAACTCCTCTCGGACCCGGGCCGCACCCCACAGGACGGACGGGGGTGGGGGGGGAGG
This sequence comes from Mobula hypostoma, assembly GCF_963921235.1. NCBI lineage: Eukaryota > Metazoa > Chordata > Chondrichthyes > Myliobatiformes > Myliobatidae > Mobula > Mobula hypostoma. Next base: position 49,389 of record NC_086127.1, on the reverse strand, counting down.
GGGAGGGGGAGGTCCGCACCCCCCTCCCCCACACGACGTAGAGCGCGAGCCCACCCGGCGTTCTGGGCGCGCCCCGGTCCTCGCGAGTCAGATCCCCGGCTCCGGGTGGATAGACCCGGCCGTCCTGTGAACGGCGTCGGGAGGGACGAAGGCTCCGGGAGTTACACCCAGGCAGCAGATCCGGAGCGGAGCCCCACCCCAAGGCGGCCAGGACGCCATTGAACAGTCTCCCGGCAGCTCCTGCCGCCGAGCCGGCCCCAGACGCGCAAGCTTTCCTCTGGATTACACACATCAAAGTTGCTGGTGAACGCAGCAGGCCAGGCAGCATCTCTAGGAAGAGGTACAGTCGACGTTTCAGGCCGAGACCCCTCGTCAGGACTAACTGAAGGAAGAGTGAGTAAGGGATTTAAAAGTGGGAGGAGGAGGAGCAGATCCGAAATGATAGGAGAAGACAGGAGGGGGAGGGATGGAGCCAAGAGCTGCACAGGTGATAGGCAAAAGGGGATATGAGAGGATCAGGGACTGGAGGTCTGGGAAGAAAGAAAAGGGGTGGGGTGGAACCAGAGGATGGGCAAGGAGTATAGTGAGAGGGGTAGAGGGAGAAAAAGGAGAGAGAGAAAGAATGTGTGTATATAAATAAATAACGGATGGAGTACGAGGGGGAGGTGGGGCATTAACGGAAGTTTGAGAAGTCAATGTTCATGCCATCAGGTTGGAGGCTACCCAGATGGAATATAAGGTGTTGTTCCTCCAACCGGAGTTTATAGTCTATAGGAAGAGTTACAGTCGATGTTTCGGGCCGGGACCCTTGGAGTTTAATAGCGGCCGTGTAGTAAATAGACTCACATGTCCAAAGATAAACTATCTCGTTATTACTCTTATATTAATCCAATATGTGACAGGTGCCATTCCGAGATAGCTTCTTTAACGCACATGTTCTGGTCATGTCCCTTGTTGGAGAAATATTGGAAAGATATTTTTGATATTATTTCAACGGTCCTAACTATAGACTTACAACCTCATCCAATTACTGCTATCTTTGGACTACCAATGATAGACTTAAATAATTTAACCTCTTCATCACGAAGGATGATTGCATTTCTTACTTTAATAGCTAGAAGGTCCATTTTGCTGAATTGGAAAGAGATCAACCCTCCTACTGTATTTCATTGGTTTTCACAAACTATGGTGTGTTTGAATTTGGAGAAAATTAGAAGTGTGGTTTATGACCCTTCCAATAAATTTGAAAAAACTTGGAGGCCATTCATTCAGCATTTTCATTTGATGTAATTTGATCATTTCCTAACTTGTTTTATCTCCCTGTACTGTTGTTGGAGGGGATTGGAGTCGTCGACACTAAGGTTTTCTTCTTTTCCATTTTTAAGTTGTTAGTTTTGTCCAAGTCTTTTAGGTTAGTTGATTAATTTTGTTTTTCTTTGGGGTTTTTTTTTTGTTTTTTTTTCCTTTTTCATTTTTTTTCCCAGTTTTTTTTTATTTTGTATTATCCGTGGTTAGTTCTACATGTTTGGGAGCTTTGTTAATTTCCACTACTTGGTTTTGCAATTAATTTTTTTAAGTGTAACATTACATCTCCTTCTATTTGTATTATGGCTATGTTCTGCTTCTGTATTTTGAAATTAATAAAAAGATTGAAAAAGAAAGAAATAGAGGAAAATTTGCGGAAGCCGGGGTTGATGACAGGGGGTGGTGGCTGGTGGGGAAAATACCACTAATAACATTCAGATATTTGATCGTTTTGGGCGTGATCCTGGAGCTGTGACTGGTTTTTCATTTAGGTATTTGTGAAATTCCTCCTCGCTCGACCCGTTGTCCCAGCACACCCTGCTGTAGCCTCCCGCCATTTCACAGATCCTCAGTCCCTCCCCAGCACTCGTTGCTTCGAGCATTGCTCGCCGAGAAAATAAAAATCTTAGATCTTTTGAGAAGTGGCGTGTCGCTTGCCGAAGTGGGCCTCGAGAACGGTAAGAACGAATCGAGCATCCGCACAATGAAGCAGAAAGAAGCTGTAATCTGTGGAAGTGTTAGTGCTACCCCTACAGCGGCAAAAAATGGCCTCTCTGGTTTGTGATAAAGTGTTTGCAAAGACTGAGAAAGCATTAAGTGACACACACAAAATGCTGGTGGAACGCCGCAGGCCAGGCAGCATCTCTAGGAAGAAGCACAGTCGACGTTTCGGGCCGAGACCCTTCGTCAGGACTAACTCCTCGTGTTTGTGAAAGCATTAACTGTGTGGCTACAGGACATGTCACAGAAGCATACCCCTGTTGATGGCAAAATTATGCGTGAGAAAACATTTAGTGAGGCTACATCTGTGGTGGTCCGTGGATACTCGCTAATACAAAATTAAATTTTTTCTCACTAACAGCCCTAAGGCTTCTAAGCAAACAACGTTAACTTCTTTCTTTCGTGAACAAGCCGAGGAGGGTAACAAGAATAACGTACAAGAGACTGCAAAAGTGACAACAACTGTGTTTCGCCTACTTCTAGCTCAAATTTTCTAACCCGGTCCAAATGCAGTTCTGAAAAGTAATGGTCCTTCGAAGTCGGGCTTGTATCCCTGTTCAGGTGTTTGGACTGAAGAAAAATGGATGACAAACTATCACCACTGCTGCTCTAAGTGTTGAAATTATAGCCAGTGAAGATGCTCTTGGAAAATTATGTGATACCATGAATGCTTCGCATCTGAAGACAACTTGTTCAATTTTTTGTTCTGCATATTATTTAGCTCAGAATGACAGACCATACTCTGATCACTTTGGCTTATTGGAACTTCAAAAGGAAATGGTACTGACATTGGAATTGGACTGCATTCCCTCACTAGTGCTACAGAGATAATTAATCACATAGCCATTAATATGAAAAAGAAAATTTGCCAGCATATGAAGCAGGTAAATGGCAAATTTTCTGTTCTCATTGACGAATCAACAAGCCTGAGCATTAAGACCGCCCTAGTAGTTTATTTGAAATGTGGAAGTGATAAGGAAGGTGATCCCCATTTTATGTTTTTAGATCTAATTGAACTGCCTGATCAGAAAGCTGCAACTATTGCTAAGCATCTATTGAACTGTCTCAATAACCATGGGTTTGATGACTCTTACTTGAAACAGAACCTTGTAGCATTTGCCAGTGATGGGGCGAGCGTAATGTGTTGGTGTCAAATCTGGTGTTGCTACAATTCTCAATGAACATTACCCTGATGTGACAATTTGGCACTGTCTTAATCACAGATTAGAACTTGCAGTAGGTGATTCGGTGAGAGAAGTTCATGGAATAAATCATTTTCAATCATTTATGGACAAATTGTACTCTGTTTACAGTAGATCACCTCTAACTCAAAAGGAACTGTCTGAATATGCCTCTCAACTAGAACAACAAATTCGCAAAATAGGCCATGTTCTGGGCACCCGGTGGGTAGCTAGCTCGTTTTGAACAGTTTCAGCAGTGTGACAAAATTACGAAGCACTGTGTTTTCATTTTGAAAAAGCAATGAAGGATGAAACAAGATCTGGGAGTGACAGAATAACCTATGAAGGTCTGTTGAAAAGATTCTTCAGAACAGTTTCTATTGGACTTAGCTCTAACATATGACACATTGCATGAACTTGGTTTACTGTCAGAGTGTTTACAGAAATGCACCACTATGATTGTTTATGCAGACAAACTGATCCAACAGAGCATAAGATCACTGCATGGACTGAAAGACCAACCTGGTACAAAAACTCTAGAAGCTCAAGAGGCAGTTGAAAAGGGGAAGATTGGAGAAATTACCTTAACAAGCAACAGCAAAATTGTCTCCATTAATTATCTACAGTTTCTTACTAGTCTCATAATCAATTTGCAGCACCGTATGTTCACGGCAACATCCTTGAAAGGTTCTCAAACTTCTAAACCTCAAAGTATGTATAAATCCCTGATAAATGAAATGTGTGTCCTTGATAAAGATAACTGGCCGGCTGAAATACTGCCCAATTATGGAGACGCTGCAATATCATCTCTCTGTAAGAGGTTTAAGCTTTCTTCTTCCTCTGTAATAAATGCCTTCAGGGATTATGTGGAGGATCGTGGACACCGCATCCCCCAAGATTTACACCCATTACTGAGCTGTTCACGAGTTATTCCTATTAGTACAGCTGAGTGTGAGAGAGGATTCAGTCACATCAACTTGATAATAACAACAACATGCTCAAGGACTCTCATAGATCATGTATCAGCACTGATGTTTGTTAAACTACACAGACCTCCTCTAGTTCAGTGGAATCCTGAGCCGTACGTCACAACATGGCTGCAGTACCACAGATCAGCAGATGACACCAGGACAAGAGTTGCTTCAGACCCCCAAACACATATTACGCCTGACCCTTTGTGGAAATTACTGTGAAACTTCTCATTGGTGGCATTTAATTACTTTTAAAGTGGTAAAATACATGATTACCACCTTTTTCTTTAATTGCTTGATAATTATTTCGGATTAGATTATGAGGACACACAGTCCTCTTTTATTGTCATTTAGTAATGCATGCATTAAGAAATGATACAATATTCCTCCGGTGTGATATCACAGAAACACAGGACAGACCAAGACTGAAAAACTGACAAAAAACACATAATTATAACATTTAGTTACAACAGTGCAAAATTTAATACCGTCATTTGATAAGAACAGACCATGAGCACTGTGAAAAGTCTCAAAGTCTCTCGCAAGTCCCATCATCTCACGCAGACGGTGAACCTCCAGCACCACCAACTTGCCGATGCAGCATCCTGGAAGCATCCGACCACAGTCCGACTCCGAGTCCGTCCGAAAACTCCGAGCCTCCGACCAGCTCTCCGACACCGAGCACTGAGCACCGTCTCTGCCGAGTGCTTTGACCCCGGCCCCGGCAACAGGCAATAGGCAAAGCCGAGGATTTGGGGCCTTCCCCTCCGGAGATTCTTGATTGCACAGTAGCTTGTTAAGGTATATTTTATCATTAGTGAGTACAACTGTGCAATACTGTCATATTATTAAATTAAGTATTATATGTTTTATTGTACCAGGTAAACACTGAAATGTAGTGATGGGCTATAATCTTGTTAATGTCTTAACTATCACTATATTTCTGTGGAGCTCTGGAATTCATATATTTCTTTCATCTTGGTTTAGTGCTTGACATTGTAAGAAGCCGTATTCATATATATGTATACACAATGTCACACCCAATTTGTGTACCTGCTCATTAAATGAATGGGACAAGGTAGTTGCCCAGTACATGAAAGGAGCAGGTGCACAAATTGGGTGTGACATGATAAAGAGAGAGAGAGAGAATGAATATGGGAAATGGCAAGCATTTTGTCAGCTCCATCACCTAAAACAATTAGCACTGCACCCCTGCCCAGGACAATAAAAAGCGGGCAGTGGGAGGAAAAAAAATCATTGTGGACATTGCTCACCTAGAAAAACCTCATTTTCCAGAAGCTTCCTTCTGGAAAGTGCGACAGGGGGATATTAAAACAATAACTTCAAGCCATCCTAGAAGTTTCTTCTCCCAGTCAGCTAATCTGATCAAAGATTCTAGTTAACCCCCGCACCCCCTCTCTATATCTATCCCACTCCCCCGTCACTGCACTTGTAAACCACTTCTTATAACGCTTTTTTGTTTGTAAACACAGGCATAAAAATGCACATTTTAATACCATATCTGTAATTGAACCTCAAAAGTTTATTTTTGTTAATATATAATTCTTTTCCACTCTTGAATGTTGTGTGTGTGTGTTTTTTTAAAGATCAGAACAATAGAAAGTTTTTGACAAGAGCAGCCAAAGCTGGCCAAACTCCTCCTCACATCGCGTGTTGAAATAATGTCCTGACGAAGGGTGTCGGCCCGAAACGCCGACCGTACCTCTTCCTACAGATGCTGCCTGGCCTGCTGCGTTCACCAGCATTTTGTGTGTGTGTGTTGCTTGAACTTCCAGCATCTGCAGATTTCCTCGTGTTTGCATTGAAGTAACATATTCGGAAGTTCTCCGAGGCCTGTACAATGAGGTAGCTCGCTGAGTAAAGAAATGCTTCCCGGCGCTAGTCTGAAATCTCGCTTTAACCAGTCTCCGTCTCTGTCCCCGTGTCCTGGGTGATGGATTAAATTTGAAGTAGCACTAGCCTCCACTCCCTTGAACCCGTACGCGACTTTCTGTCGCGTCCCCTCTCAATCTACGCCTACTTTAGTGACAAAGGTTTAATTTTACCCCCCTTCTTTCTTCATAGCTCACCCCCTGCAGACCTCGGGGGGGGGGGGAGTCCAGCCTCCCTTCCCTCGCACAATACGGGGACCGAAATTGCGCACACAGTACTCGAGGTGCGGCCTCACACAGCGCAAGGAGACTGCGCTGCCTGCAGCCGTGCCTGTCTGTCTGTATCTTATTTTACGGCGGTTGGCATCCCGCTTAGTGGTGCATTACCGCCACCCTCTGCTCCAGAATGTGCACTAGACATACATTCTAAATCCCTTCACCCAATCTCACACACACACACACACACACACACACAAACCTACACTTCACCCTCCCATCTTTGACCATCCTAGTATCCTATTCCTGTTTATTCGTCATATTCTATAAAAAACCCCTGTACCCCTTAAAAACGCTAAAAATACCCGGACTTGTGCTCTCTCACCCATGCCCAGCAACCCTTTTAATGTGAATTCCTGCTTCCCCAACTCCCTTAGTTTAATTCTCATCATCTCTCTCTGTATCCCATACTTCCTGCAACTCAGAACTACATGTTCTACTGACTCCTCTTCCTGACATTCCTCACACAATCCTGTCTGGTGTTTCCCTATCATTTTCAATGTTTTGTTTAATGCACAATGTCCCAGCCTTAACCTAGTCCACACAGTTTCCTCTCTTGTTTCCATTACCTACCCTAGTAACTGCAACACTCTTTTGTATTTGATATAAATGCCTCCCTTTCCCCTCCCTGTCCCATCTTTCTTGCCACATTCGGTTGACTTTTTCCCAGATTACACACTTAACCTCTGCTTTACTGATACTAATGTGCATTTCCACATTTTCTTTCTTTAACGCCCTCTTTGCCAACTCATCCACCCTCTCATTCCCCTTCACCCTTACATGTGCTGGAACCCATAGAAATTTTACCTGACCTCCCTGATTTGCAATTCTTGTAACTAACTGAAGGACTTCATAAAGTACATCTTGCCGACTGTTTGTGTGAAAAGACCTTAAACTTGCTAGAACTGAGGATGAATCTGAACATATCAATGCTTTGGCTTGTCTGGCTTTCTGCACCCATTGCAACGCAACCAACACTGCCAGCATCTCCACTGTAAACACCCCTAACTTATTAGATGTTCTCCTGCTGATTCCAATTTCTTTTGCTGGTATTACCACCCCAAACCCTGTCACTCCTGTTTCAGGTTCCTTCGCACCATCTGTATAAATGTGAGTATAATCACTATACTTTTCCATCACATGACAGTTAAATGCATTTACCAAATCTGTTTTATATCTTTCTTTCCTTTTTACCTCTAACAAATGCCAGTCTATGTCAGGCCATACAAGTTTCCATAGAGCTACAACCGGATAAACTACTGAAGGACTTATCCTCAGATCAAACACTCCACATTCTTTCGCGATATCATTCCCTACCCGACTAAAGGTATCCCTCTGAAACCTCCCATTTTCCCAGCAGTCCTGCAACACTCCTTTAGTAGGGTGAGAATCATTGTGCCCCTGCAAGTTAGCCCAGTAGTTTGCCATCAGTTGCATCCTTCTTAGTTCCAAAGGCATTACTCCCATTTCTACCTGTAGGGCCGACACTGGTGACGTTTTAAAAGCCCCACTGCACACTCTCAAGGCCTGAGCCTGAATCACATCCAGTTTCCTTATAAGAGACCTAGCTGCTGATCCATATACTATATTTCCATAATCCAATACAGATCTTACTAAAGCCACATACATTCTCTTCAAAGCTGAACAACTTGCTCCCCATTCCCTACCAGTCAAACATCTCATCACATTTATTACTTTTTTACATTTCTCCTCAACTTTCCTGATATGGTCTGCCCATGTTAATCGTGAATCAAATATAACTCCCAGAAATTTAAATGATGCAACCCTTTCTAATTCAACCCCATACATTCTTAACTTCTTCCCTACCTCAATCTTTTTCCTGGTAAAAAATACAGATTGAGTTTTATCTACTGAAAATCTACATCCCCAATCATAACCCCACTCCACCACTTCATCAATTGCTTCTTGTAGTTTCCTGATTATATGGTCCATGTTCCTGCCTCTTTTCCACAAGGCCCCATCATCCGCAAACAGTGACCTACCTATATCCACTGGTACCTTTGTGAAGACATCATTGATCATAATCATGAAAAGTAACGGGCTAATCACACTACCTTGAGGTGTGCCATTTTCCACTATGTACTGTTTTGATAATTCTGATCCAATCCGAACTTGAATTTTTCTACCAAACAAAAAATCTTTAATCCAATTAAAAACTCTCCCACCAACCCCCATCTTGTGCAGTTTAATTAATAATCCTTCCTTCCACATCATATCATAGGCTTTTTCAATGTCAAAGAACACTGCCACTACTGACTCTCTATTTGCCTGGGCCTTCCTTATTTCAGTCTCTAACATAATCACTGAGTCCATGGAATTCCTTCCCTTTCTAAAACCACTCTGATAACTTGCCAGCATTCCCCTTTTCTCAAGCTCATACGATAACCTTTCTGTTATCATCCTTTCCATTATCTTACATATACTTGATGTTAATGCAATTGGTCTGTAGCTAGTGGGTTTTGACGGATCCTTGCCAGGCTTCCTTATTGGAATTACTACTGCTTCTTTCCATGCACTTGGTAATCTTCCCTCCTCCCACACTCTGTTATAAAAATGCAGCAACTTCAAGAGCACTCCTTCTCCTAGATTTTTTAGCATCACAGAGCATATCAGATCTTTCCCTGGGGAGGTTGGTCTCGATCTCTTTATTGCTCTCACCATTTCTGCTAATGTAAATGGATCATCAATTATATCATCTGTTCCTTCCCTCCTGCTTAACACACCTGGGTGTTGGCTCATTATTCTGTCCCTTCTTCTTCTCCCTTCTTCAGACAAATTTTCTGAACTGTGTATCAGTACAAATGACTTGGCCATGACCTCAGCCTTATCCCTACTGGAGACTGCAGTTTCCTCCTCAGATATCATTACTGGATATTCCCATTCCCTTCTATCTCCTCCCATCCTCTTAATCACTCCCCATATCTCTCCCACAGGTGTTGTTCTTCCTATCTTGTCGCAAAAACTCCTCCAACTTGCCCTTTTAGCTTGACGTATAGTTCTTCTCACCACTGCCTGTGCTTTCTTATATTGAACCAAATGCTGCATATTATGGGTTCTTTTAACTAGCCTGAATGCTCTATTTCTGTTTTTTACAGCCTGACAACATTCCTCTGTCCACCATGGTACCAGTTTTCTATTCATCCTATTTTTACTCCTGGGTATAGATCCTTCTGCTGCCATGATAATTGCTGAAGTCACCTGACTGTTTAATTCATCTACATTTCCAGAAATATCAATCTTTGTCAACCCTTCTTCACCCAACTTCTGGAACTTACCCCAATCAGCTTTTTCAAACACCCACTTTGGGGTTCCGCCACCTGGTCTTACTTCAACTCTTTTACCCACTGAACACAAAACTGGGTAGTGATCACTGCCTACTGTTGAAGCAGTCCAAACTCCCCAGTTACTAATGCCAGCCAAGGTATTAGACACTAACGTAATATCTAACACTGACTCAGTTCCTGTTGTTATATCTATCCTTGTGCCGCTACCATCATTCATACACACCAAATCCCTTTCTTCCATCAAATCTTCAATTACCTTTCCATTTGGATCTGTAATCTGATCCCCCCATATTGTGCTGTGAGCATTGAAATCTGCACACCACACTACTTTATGTCTGTTTTGTCCTTGTATCTTTAATAGGCTGTCCAAATCCAACCTTTTACATGGATTGTAGTAGTTAATTATAACCACTCCCTCCCCTCTCTCCCACACTTCCACCACTATGTATTCCTGATCATCTCCTTTTCCCAGTACCCTATATGGTATACCTTGCTTGATTAACATAGCACAACCCCCTCCTCCCCCTAGATTTCTATCTTTCCTTATCATTGTATACCCATATACCACAAAGTCTAAAGTTGCTTTCAACCAAGTTTCCTGAATACACACTACATCTGGTTTTACAACCATTTCTTTAATAAAGTGCTTGAATTCCTGGCTATTGGCCAGTAAGCTCCTTGCATTCCATTGTAAAAGAATCACCATAATTAGTATTAACCAACACATGACACTTCCTGGCTTGACTGATTACTGAGGTTCTCCCTCACTTCCTCCCATGTCAGTCCTACTAACCCTAAATGGTTTACTGCTGCTTTTACCACCAGCTGAATTTTGTCACTTTTTGACTTTACCTCAGCAGTACTATTAATCACTCCTGCAATGAATCTGCGGCCGTGCCAACAGGTCACGGGAAAATTTCTAACGCGCGGAACCGTCCGCGGCGAATAAAATTAACCCCGGGGGAGAAAAATATAAACACGGAGGACGTCAATAGGGGTGACTGAAAGAAGCTGCTATGCCCCGTCACCCACCCGGAGATAAAACTCAAGAGGACGGATTTGGTGGGTGGGGGAAGAAATTTGGAAGGGACTCAAAGTAGGAAGTCGTTCACACAGAGAGCGACATGTACTCCGCTGCCAGTGAGAGGTTTTTTTTGTGGGGGACGGGGAGAAAGGAAAACTAGAGATCACAGATGAGAAGGTGGTGGTGGTGGGGGGGAGGGAGTGATTTAAAAGGTGCCGGTCTTTCACCCAGGGAGTAGAACAAGCTGCCGGGGGAAATGCTTGACTTCCATACAGGAGCAATATGTGAAAGATACTTGGGCGGATACGCAGAGAGGAAGAGGCGGGGCTAGCTGGGCTATCGCGGACAATTCGGGCCGAGTGGCCTGGCCCTACGCCGTACAACGTGGTGGCTGTCCAAAGAGGCTCCCACAGTTCAGGGAGAGACACAGGGATCGTTAATACCAGGGGTCAGGAGTTCGAGTCTCACCGGGGCCTGGACATTTCCCGGCCGCGCGTCCACTCCCAGACGGGAAAGGGTGAATGTTCGACCACTCCCTCACCCACTCACATTGCCCCCTCCCTCGCTCTCCTGTCCTGTCTTCAGCACTCTCTCTTTCTCCTCCCTCACCTTTCCCCTCATTCCCTCCCCGTCGTTCTTTCACTCTCCCTTCTTCCCCCCCCACCTCTGTCTGTTAATCCTTGCCTCTCTTTCTCTCGCCTCCCCTCACCCTCCACACCACTCAATTCATCTTCTTTCTCATTCTCTCTCTCTCTTTCCTCCTCTCTGCATCCCCCCCGCCCACCGGTCTCCTCCATCCCAACGAAATGACTAAATTGTGTGTGTGATCAGGCAGCGCTCGGTGCCCACACTGGGGATAAAGTGGGGGGACACACTGTGGGGGTGATGTAAAGGGAGCTCCTCACCGTGTCTGACCCGTGTCCCGGGAGCTCTCGGTCCCCACACTGGGGATAAAGTGGGGGGGACACACTGTGGGGGTGATGTAGAGGGAGCTCCACACCGTGTCTGACCCGTGTCCCGGGAGCGCTCGGTGCCCACACTGGGGATAAAGTGGGGGGGGGAGACAAACTGTGGGGGTGATGTAGAGGGAGCTCCACACCGTGTCTGACCCGAGTCCCGGGAGCGCTCGGTGCCCACACTGGGGATAAAGTGGGGGGGGACACACTGTGGGGGTGATGTAGAGGGAGCTCCACACCGTGTCTGACCCGTGTCCCGGGAGCGCTCGGTGCCCACACTGGGGATAAAGTGGGCAGTGGGACACACTGTGGGGGTGATGTAGAGGGAGCTCCACACCGTGTCTGACCCGTGTCCCGGGAGCGCTCGGTGCCCACACTGGGGATAAAGTGGGCAGTGGGACACACTGTGGGGGTGATGTAGAGGGAGCTCCACACCGTGTCTGACCCATGTCCCGGGAGCGCTCGGTGCCGACACTGGGGATAAAGTGGGGGGGGACACACTGTGGGGGTGACGTAGAGGGAGCTCCACACCGTGTCTGACCCGTGTCCCGGGAGCGCTCGGTGCCGACACTGGGGATAAAGTGGGGGTGGGGGGGACACACTGTGGGGGTGATGTAGAGGGAGCTCCACACTGTGTCTGACCCGTTTCCCGGGAGCGCTCGGTGCCCACACTGGGGATAAAGTGGGGGGGTGACACACTGTGGGGGTGATGTAGAGGGAGCTCCACACCGTGTCTGACCCGTGTCCCGGGAGCGCTCGGTGCCCACACTGGGGATAAAGTGGGGGGGACACACTGTGGGGGTGATGTAGAGGGAGCTCCACACCGTGTCTGACCCATGTCCCGGGAGCGCTCGGTGCCGACACTGGGGATAAAGTGGGGGGGGACACACTGTGGGGGTGACGTAGAGGGAGCTCCACACCGTGTCTGACCCGTGTCCCGGGAGCGCTCGGTGCCGACACTGGGGATAAAGTGGGGGTGGGGGGGACACACTGTGGGGGTGATGTAGAGGGAGCTCCACACCGTGTATGACCCGTGTCCCGGGAGCGCTCGGTGCCCACACTGGGGATAAAGTGGGGGGGACACACTGTGGGGGTGATGTAGAGGGAGCTCCACACTGTGTCTGACCCGTGTCCCGGGAGCGCTCGGTGCCCACACTGGGGATAAAGTGGGGGGGAAACACTGTGGGGGTGATGTAGAGGGAGCTCCACACCGTGTCTGACCCGTGTCCCGGGAGCGCTTGGTGCCCACACTGGGGAGAAAGTGGGGGGGGGGACACACTGTGGGGGTGACGTAGAGGGAGCTCCACACCGTGTCTGACCCGTGTCCCGGGAGCGCTCGCTGCTCACACTGGGGTTAAAGTGGGGGTGGGGGGGACACACTGTGGGGGTGATGTAGAGGGAGCTCCACACCGTGTCTGACCCGTTTCCCGGGAGCGCTCGGTGCCCACGCTGGGGATAAAGTGGGGGGGTGACACACTGTGGGGGTGATGTAGAGGGAGCTCCACACCGTGTCTGACCCGTGTCCCGGGAGCGCTCGGTGCCCACACTGGGGATAAAGTGGGGGGGACACACTGTGGGGGTGATGTAGAGGGAGCTCCACACTGTGTCTGACCCGTGTCCCGGGAGCGCTCGGTGCCCACACTGGGGATAAAGTGGGGGGGACACACTGTGGGGGTGATGTAGAGGGAGCTCCACACCGTGTCTGACCCGTGTCCCGGGAGCGATTGGTGCCCACACTGGGGAGAAAGTGGGGGGGGGACACACTGTGGGGGTGACGTAGAGGGAGCTCCACACCGTGTCTGACCCGTGTCCCGGGAGCGCTCGGTGCTCACACTGGGGATAAAGTGGGGGGGGGTCACTGTGGGGGTGATGTAGAGGGAGCTCCACACCGTGTCTGAACCGTGTGCCGGGAGCGCTCGGTGCCCACACTGGGGATAAAGTGGGGGGACACACTGTGGGGGTGATGTAGAGGGAGCCCCACACCATGTCTGACCCGTGTCCCGGGAACGCTCGGTGCCCACACTGGGGATAAAGTGGGGGGGGGGACATACTGTCGGGGTGACGTAGAGGGAGCTCCACACCGTGTCTGACCCGTGTCCCGGGAGCGCTCAGTGCCCACACTGGAGATAAAGTGGGGGGGGACACACTGTGGGGGTGATGTAGAGGGAGCTCCACACCGTGTCTGACCCGTGTCCCGGGAGCGCTCGGTGCCCACACTGGGGATAAAGTGGGGGGACACACTGTGGGGGTGATGTGGAGGGAGCCCCACACCGTGTCTGACCCATGTCCCGGGAACGCTCGGTGCCCACACTGGGGATAAAGTCGGGGGGGGGACATACTGTCGGGGTGACGTAGAGGGAGCTCCACACCGTGTCTGACCCGTGTCCCCGGAGTGCTCGGTGCCCACACTGGGGATAAAGTGGGGGGGACACACTGTGGGGGTGATGTAGAGGGAGCTCCACACCGTGTCTGACCCGTGTCCCGGGAGCGCTCGGTGCCCACACTGGGGATAAAGTGGGGGGGACACACTGTGGGGGTGACGTAGAGGGAGCTCCACACCGTGTCTGACCCGTGTCCCGGGAGCGCTCGGTGCTCACACTGGGGATAAAGTGGGGGGGGGGGGTCACTGTGGGGGTGATGTAGAGGGAGCTCCACACCGTGTCTGACCCGTGTCCCGGGAGCGCTCGGTGCCCACACTGGGGATAAAGTGGGGGGACACACTGTGGGGGTGATGTAGAGGGAGCCCCACACCATGTCTGACCCGGGTCCCGGGAACGCTCGGTGCCCACACTGGGGATAAAGTGGGGGGGGGGATATACTGTCGGGGTGACGTAGAGGGAGCTCCACACCGTGTCTGACCCGTGTCCCGGGAGCGCTCGGTGCCCACACTGGGGATAAAGTGGGGGGGGGACATCCTGTCGGGGTGATGTAGAGGGAGCTCCACACCGTGTCTGACCCGTGTCCCGGGAGCGCTCGGTGCCCACACTGGGGATAAAGTGGGGGGGTTAGGGACACACTGTGGGGGTGACGTAGAGGGAGCTCCACACCGTGTCTGACCCGTGTCCCGGGAGCGCTCGGTGCCCACACTGGGGATAATGTGGGGGGACACACTGTGGGGGTGATGTAGAGGGAGCCCCACACCATGTCTGACCCGTGTCCCGGGAACGCTCGGTGCCCACACTGGGGATAAAGTGGGGGGGGGGACATACTGTCGGGGTGACGTAGAGGGAGCTCCACACCGTGTCTGACCCGTGTCCCGGGAGCGCTCGGTGCCCACACTGGGGGGGGGGGGGTGGGGAGAGACGTGTTGGTGGCGAAGTTAGCTCCACACTGACCTTGTGGGCCATGAACTCATTCTGAACACAAGATTCTGGATATTTAAATGACATTTTTAATAGTGTTCTTCCCCTCAGAAACTTGACCTTTCAAGCGGCCACGGTCTCGAAGCTTGAGGCCAGCTTTTTCCTCGTTCGGATTCTCACCGAGAGAGGCAGCCTCGGGGCGGGTTCAGGTAGTAGCGCCACCACGAACCTCCGCCCGGGATCAAACCTCTGAGCGAGGGCTTCTCGGAAGGGTGCCATTTAGTTCAAGTTGAAATAAAACTCCCTACAGATACACACACACACACACAACGCACACACTCACTCTCACTCTCACACACACACTCACACGCACACACACACACGCTCAGGTGAAATGTTGCTCCACTTTAACGTCGCTTGAAAATTCCCTGTTCAAGGCCACGGCCATTGCCGGGGCAACAGCACAATCGCCTGCCTGGGCAAGATGGCCGCCTTCACCAGTCACGCGGTCGTTGCCCAGGCAACGGTGCTGACCTTCTGGTCAAGAACTGTCTGAATGACCGTCACCTGGTTCCCCGCCTGCCTTGGACGCAGTTGCCGGGGCAACCGCCCTGTCGCCGTCGACCTGGCAACCGGGACTTATACCCCAGAAGAGGGCAGGGGCAAGGCCGTGGGCCACCCGATGTGGCCTGGACTCCCTGATTAACCCTTCCCTTCAAATCTGGCCCACCGGTTTCATTTTACATCCGTTACAATAATGAATACCAGTGGGATGAATGAAGGAGGAAGGGAACGAGGCGTCCGCCCCTCCCGATCCTCGGAAGTTAGGCAGCAAAGCTGAGAAATGGATGGACACACTGGAAAAAAATTAATAATAAACTCTCATCGTCCCTTCTTTTCCTATTAAAACCTACCAAAAAAAAAAGAGAAACAGAGTTAAAAAGAAATTGAACTGGATAAATTAATAGGAAACCAGGGCCTGTTGTGGTTAGGCCCTAGTCTCCACGGCAATGGAGCAAAGGCCGCCACCATCGGCCAGTCTCCACGGTGATGGCTGTGAGGACCCGGTAACCCTGTCCCCGAGGGTCCTCCGCGTCCTCACATGATGGGGGTGAGGGGTGGGGGACCAGGATCCAAACGATGTCCTGGAGTCACCACGGCAACAGAACAATGGCTGCCTCCTGTTCCCAATTCACGGTTGCATTCACGTCACCTGGTAACTCACCGTGGCGACAGGACAGGCCCTGGCTCTGTCCACGCGTCACCACGGCAACAGAGCATGGCTTCCCCTTTCCCCGGTTCCTCGCGGTAACAGCAGGCCCCGCCTCGCACCCGATCTCCACGGTGACACAGCGAGACCCCAACTCCTATCCCATCACCATGGAGACAGACCGAGCCTCATCTCCCTTCAGGTTAACGATGGTGACAAAAGAGGTAACAGTTCAGGCCTCGCCTCTCTCCCAGTCACCATGTCGACAGCAGCTTAGGCTGGGCCTCTCTCTGCGTCTCCATGGAGGTGATGCGGGGAGGGGATGAGGCAGGGCGGGAGTAGGGGAGGGGGTGGATCCGTGGGATGGGTTCCGGGCGCTAGGCCGTCGACTCGTCCGCGGGCAGCAGGCCGTTGCAGGCGGGGTCGGCCTGAGGGGCCGGCTTGCCGGGGCTGGACGGGACCCCGGCCCCCCTCTCCATCCCCCGGAGGAGCTGCTGACGGTGGTACCAGAGGTAGCCGGGCAGCAGGAAGCCGATCGACGAGAGGGCCAGCAGGCCGATGTTCACCTGCCGAGGGAGCAGAGAGGGCAGTCGGTCAATGAGGCCGGAGGGAAGCAGATACGCAGAGGGGGAGGGGTGTAGGGGAGGGAGGGGGTGATGGAGACGGGGAGGGGTGTAGGGGAGGGAGGGGATGACGGAGACGGGGAGGGGTGTAGGGGAGGGAGGGGGTGATGGAGACGGGGAGGGGTGTAGGGGAGGGAGGGGGTGATGGAGACGGGGAGGGTGTAGGGGAGGGAGGGGTTGATGGAGATGGGGAGGGCGTAGAGGAGGGAGGGGGTGATGGAGACAGGAGGGGTGTAGGAGAGGGAGGGGGTGACGGAGACGGGGAGGGTGTAGGGGCGGGCGGGTGTGATGGAGACAGGAGGGGTGTAGGGGAGGGAGGGGGTGATGGAGACGGGGAGGGGTGTAGGGGAGGGAGGGGGTGATGGAGATGGGGAGGGGTGTAGGGGAGGGAGGGGGTGATGGAGACGGGGAGGGGTGTAGGGGAGGGAGGGAGTGATGGAGACGGGGAGGGTGTAGGGGAGGGAGGGGGTGACGGAGACGGGGAGGGGTGTAGGGGAGGGAGGGGGTGACGGAGACGGGGAGGGGTGTAGGGGAGGGAGGGAGTGATGGAGACGGGGAGGGGTGTAGGGGAGGGAGGGGGTGATGGAGACGGGGAGGGGTGTAGAGGAGGGAGGGGGTGATGGAGACGGGGAGGGGTGTAGGGGAGGGAGGGGGTGATGGAGACGGGAGGGGTGTTAGGGAGGGAGGGGGTGATGGAGACAGGGGGGTGTTGGGGAGGGTGGGGGTGATGGAGACAGGAGGGATGTTGGGGATGGAGGGGGTGATGGAGACGGGGAGGGAGGGGGTGATGGAGACGGGGAGGGGTGTAGGGGAGGGAGGGGGTGATGGAGACGGAGAGGGTGTAGGGGAGGGAGGGGGTGATGGAGACAGGAGGGATGTAGGGGAGGGAGGGGGTGATGGAGACGGGGAGGGGTGTAGGGGAGGGAGGGGGTGATGGAGACGGGGAGGGAGGGGGTGACGGAGACGGGGAGGGGTGTAGGGGAGGGAGGGGGTGATGGAGACGGGGAGGGTGTAGGGGAGGGAGGGGGTGATGGAGACGGGGAGGGTGTAGGGGAGGGAGGGGGTGATGGAGACGGGGAGGGGTGTAGGGGAGGGAGGGAGTGATGGAGACGGGGAGGGTGTAGGGGAGGGAGGGGGTGACGGAGACGGGGAGGGGTGTAGGGGAGGGAGGGGGTGACGGAGACGGGGAGGGGTGTAGGGGAGGGAGGGAGTGATGGAGACGGGGAGGGGTGTAGGGGAGGGAGGGGGTGATGGAGACGGGGAGGGGTGTAGAGGAGGGAGGGGGTGATGGAGACGGGGAGGGGTGTAGGGGAGGGAGGGGGTGATGGAGACGGGAGGGGTGTTAGGGAGGGAGGGGGTGATGGAGACAGGGGGGTGTTGGGGAGGGAGGGGGTGATGGAGACAGGAGGGATGTTGGGGAGGGAGGGGGTGATGGAGACGGGGAGGGAGGGGGTGATGGAGACGGGGAGGGGTGTAGGGGAGGGAGGGGGTGATGGAGACGGAGAGGGTGTAGGGGAGGGAGGGGGTGATGGAGACAGGAGGGATGTAGGGGAGGGAGGGGGTGATGGAGACGGGGAGGGGTGTAGGGGAGGGAGGGGGTGATGGAGACGGGGAGGGAGGGGGTGACGGAGACGGGGAGGGGTGTAGGGGAGGGAGGGGGTGACGGAGACGGGGAGGGTGTAGGGGAGGGAGGGGGTGATGGAGACGGGGAGGGTGTAGGGGAGGGAGGGGGTGATGGAGACGGGGAGGGTGTAGGGGAGGGAGGGGGTGATGGAGACGGGGAGGGGTGTAGGGGAGGGAGGGGGTGATGGAGACGGGGAGGGTGTAGGGGAGGGAGGGGGTGATGGAGACGGGGAGGGTGTAGGGGAGGGAGGGGGTGATGGAGACGGGGAGGGGTGTAGGGGAGGGAGGGGGTGATGGAGACAGGGGGGTGTAGAGGAGGGAGGGGGTGATGGAGATGGGGAGAAGTGCAGGGGAGGGAGGGGGTGATGGAGACGGGGGGGTGTAGAGGAGGGAGGGGGTGATGGAGACGGGAGGGGTGTAGGGGAGGGAGGGGGTGATGGAGATGGGGAGAAGTGCAGGGGAGGGAGGGGGTGATGGAGACAGGGGGGTGTAGAGGAGGGAGGGGGTGATGGAGATGGGGAGAAGTGCAGGGGAGGGAGGGGGTGATGGAGACGGGGGGTGTAGAGTAGGGAGGGGGTGATGGAGACGGGAGGGGTGTAGGGGAGGGAGGGGGTGATGGAGACCGGGAGGGGTGTAGGGGAGGGAGGGGGTGATGGAGACGGGGGGTGTAGAGGAGGGAGGGGGTGATGGAGATGGGGAGAAGTGCAGGGGAGGGAGGGGGTGATGGAGACAGGGGGGTGTAGAGGAGGGAGGGGGTGATGGAGATGGAGAGAAGTGCAGGGGAGGGAGGGGGTGATGGAGACGGGGGGTGTAGAGGAGGGAGGGGGTGATGGAGACGGGAGGGGTGTAGGGGAGGGAGGGGGTGATGGAGATGGGGAGAAGTGCAGGGGAGGGAGGGGGTGAT
Organism: Mobula hypostoma; assembly: GCF_963921235.1. Taxonomy (NCBI): domain Eukaryota; kingdom Metazoa; phylum Chordata; class Chondrichthyes; order Myliobatiformes; family Myliobatidae; genus Mobula; species Mobula hypostoma. Next base: position 30,097 of record NC_086127.1, on the reverse strand, counting down.
GGAGACGGGGGGGTGTAGAGGAGGAAGGGGGTGATGGAGATGGGGAGAAGTGCAGGGGAGGGAGGGGGTGATGGAGACAGGGGGGTGTAGAGGAGGGAGGGGGTGATGGAGATGGGGAGAAGTGCAGGGGAGGGAGGGGGTGATGGAGACGGGTAGGGGAGGGAGGGGTGATGGAGACGGGGAAGGGTGTAGGGGAGGGAGGGGGTGATGGAGACGGGGAGGGGTGTAGGGGAGGGAGGGGCTGATGGAGACGGGGAGGGGTGTAGGGGAGGGAGGGGGTGATGGAGGCGGGGAGGGGTGTAGAGGAGGGAGGGGGTGATGGAGACAGGAGGGGTGTAGAGGAGGGAGGGGGTGATGGAGATGGGGAGAAGTGCAGGGGAGGGAGGGGGTGATGGAGACGGGGAGGGGTGTAGGGGAGGGAGGGGTGATGGAGACGGGGAGGGGTGTAGAGGAGGGACGGGGTGACGGAGACGGGGAGGGAGGGGGTGAAGTAGACGGGGAGGGGTGTAAGGGATTGGGGGGTGATGGAGATGGGGAGGGGTGTAGGAGAGGGAGGGGGTGACGGAGATGTGGAGGGGTGTAGGGGAGGGAGGGGGTGACGGAGCCGGTGAGGTGTGTAGGGGAAAGAGGGGTGATGGAGACGGGGAGGGGTGTAGGAGAGGGACGGGGTGATGGAGACGGGGAGGGTTGTAGGGGAGGGAGGGGGTGATGAAGATGGGGAGAAGTGCAGGGGAGGGAGGGGTGATGGAGACGGGGAGGGGTGTAGGGGAGGGAGGGGGTGATGGAGATGGGGAGAAGTGCAGGGGAGGGAGGGGGTGATGGAGACAGGGAGGGGTGTAGTGGAGGGAGGGGGTGATGGAGACGGGGAGGGGTGTAGGGGAGGGAGGGGGTGATGGAGACCGGGAGGGGTGTAGGGGAGGGAGGGGGTGATGGAGACGGGGGGTGTAGAGGAGGGAGGGGGTGATGGAGATGGGGAGAAGTGCAGGGGAGGGAGGGGGTGATGGAGACAGGGGGGTGTAGAGGAGGGAGGGGGTGATGGAGATGGAGAGAAGTGCAGGGGAGGGAGGGGGTGATGGAGACGGGGGGTGTAGAGGAGCGAGGGGGTGATGGAGACGGGAGGGGTGTAGGGGAGGGAGGGGGTGATGGAGATGGGGAGAAGTGCAGGGGAGGGAGGGGGTGATGGAGACGGGGGGGTGTAGAGGAGGGAGGGGGTGATGGAGATGGGGAGAAGTGCAGGGGAGGGAGGGGGTGATGGAGACAGGGGGGTGTAGAGGAGGGAGGGGGTGATGGAGATGGGGAGAAGTGCAGGGGAGGGAGGGGGTGATGGAGACGGGTAGGGGAGGGAGGGGTGATGGAGACGGGGAAGGGTGTAGGGGAGGGAGGGGGTGATGGAGACGGGGAGGGGTGTAGGGGAGGGAGGGGCTGATGGAGACGGGGAGTGGTGTAGGGGAGGGAGGGGGTGATGGAGGCGGGGAGGGGTGTAGAGGAGGGAGGGGGTGATGGAGACAGGAGGGGTGTAGAGGAGGGAGGGGGTGATGGAGATGGGGAGAAGTGCAGGGGAGGGAGGGGGTGATGGAGACGGGGAGGGGTGTAGGGGAGGGAGGGGTGATGGAGACGGGGAGGGGTGTAGAGGAGGGACGGGGTGACGGAGACGGGGAGGGAGGGGGTGAAGTAGACGGGGAGGGGTGTAAGGGATTGGGGGGTGATGGAGATGGGGAGGGGTGTAGGAGAGGGAGGGGGTGACGGAGATGTGGAGGGGTGTAGGGGAGGGAGGGGGTGACGGAGCCGGTGAGGTGTGTAGGGGAAAGAGGGGTGATGGAGACGGGGAGGGGTGTAGGAGAGGGAGGGGGTGATGGAGACGGGGAGGGTTGTAGGGGAGGGAGGGGGTGATGGAGATGGGGAGAAGTGCAGGGGAGGGAGGGGTGATGGAGACGGGGAGGGGTGTAGGCGAGGGAGGGGGTGATGGAGATGGGGAGAAGTGCAGGGGAGGGAGGGGGTGATGGAGACAGGGAGGGGTGTAGTGGAGGGAGGGGGTGATGGAGACGGGGAGGGGTGTAGAGGAGGGAGGGGTGTAGAGGAGGGAGGGGGTGATGGAGACGGGAGGGGTGTAGAGGAGGGAGGGGGTGATGGAGACGGGGAGGGGTGTAGGGGAGGGAGGGGTGTTGGAGACGGGGAGGGGTGTAGAGGAGGGATGGGGTGACAGAGATGGGGAGGAGTGCAGGGGAGGGAGGGGCTAATGGAGACGGTGAGAAGTGCAGGGGAGGGAGGGGTGATGGAGACGGGGAGGGGTGTAGGGGAGGGAGGGGGTGATGGAAATGGGGAGGAGTGCAGGGGAGGGAGGGGGTGATGGAGATGGGGAGGGGTGTAGGGGATGGTGGGGTGATGGAGACGGGGAGGGGTGTAGGGGAGGGAGGGGGTGATGGAGATGGGGAGGGGTGTAGGAGAGGGAGGGGGTGACGGAGATGTGGAGGGGTGTAGGGGAGGGAGGGGGTGACGGAGCCGGTGAGGTGTGTAGGGGAAAGAGGGGTGATGGAGACGGGGAGGGGTGTAGGAGAGGGACGGGGTGATGGAGACGGGGAGGGTTGTAGGGGAGGGAGGGGGTGATGAAGATGGGGAGAAGTGCAGGGGAGGGAGGGGTGATGGAGACGGGGAGGGGTGTAGGGGAGGGAGGGGGTGATGGAGATGGGGAGAAGTGCAGGGGAGGGAGGGGGTGATGGAGACAGGGAGGGGTGTAGTGGAGGGAGGGGGTGATGGAGACGGGGAGGGGTGTAGGGGAGGGAGGGGGTGATGGAGACCGGGAGGGGTGTAGGGGAGGGAGGGGGTGATGGAGACGGGGGGTGTAGAGGAGGGAGGGGGTGATGGAGATGGGGAGAAGTGCAGGGGAGGGAGGGGGTGATGGAGACAGGGGGGTGTAGAGGAGGGAGGGGGTGATGGAGATGGAGAGAAGTGCAGGGGAGGGAGGGGGTGATGGAGACGGGGGGTGTAGAGGAGCGAGGGGGTGATGGAGACGGGAGGGGTGTAGGGGAGGGAGGGGGTGATGGAGATGGGGAGAAGTGCAGGGGAGGGAGGGGGTGATGGAGACGGGGGGGTGTAGAGGAGGGAGGGGGTGATGGAGATGGGGAGAAGTGCAGGGGAGGGAGGGGGTGATGGAGACAGGGGGGTGTAGAGGAGGGAGGGGGTGATGGAGATGGGGAGAAGTGCAGGGGAGGGAGGGGGTGATGGAGACGGGTAGGGGAGGGAGGGGTGATGGAGACGGGGAAGGGTGTAGGGGAGGGAGGGGGTGATGGAGACGGGGAGGGGTGTAGGGGAGGGAGGGGCTGATGGAGACGGGGAGTGGTGTAGGGGAGGGAGGGGGTGATGGAGGCGGGGAGGGGTGTAGAGGAGGGAGGGGGTGATGGAGACAGGAGGGGTGTAGAGGAGGGAGGGGGTGATGGAGATGGGGAGAAGTGCAGGGGAGGGAGGGGGTGATGGAGACGGGGAGGGGTGTAGGGGAGGGAGGGGTGATGGAGACGGGGAGGGGTGTAGAGGAGGGACGGGGTGACGGAGACGGGGAGGGAGGGGGTGAAGTAGACGGGGAGGGGTGTAAGGGATTGGGGGGTGATGGAGATGGGGAGGGGTGTAGGAGAGGGAGGGGGTGACGGAGATGTGGAGGGGTGTAGGGGAGGGAGGGGGTGACGGAGCCGGTGAGGTGTGTAGGGGAAAGAGGGGTGATGGAGACGGGGAGGGGTGTAGGCGAGGGAGGGGGTGATGGAGATGGGGAGAAGTGCAGGGGAGGGAGGGGGTGATGGAGACAGGGAGGGGTGTAGTGGAGGGAGGGGGTGATGGAGACGGGGAGGGGTGTAGAGGAGGGAGGGGTGTAGAGGAGGGAGGGGGTGATGGAGACGGGAGGGGTGTAGAGGAGGGAGGGGGTGATGGAGACGGGGAGGGGTGTAGGGGAGGGAGGGGTGTTGGAGACGGGGAGGGGTGTAGAGGAGGGATGGGGTGACAGAGATGGGGAGGAGTGCAGGGGAGGGAGGGGCTAATGGAGACGGTGAGAAGTGCAGGGGAGGGAGGGGTGATGGAGACGGGGAGGGGTGTAGGGGAGGGAGGGGGTGATGGAAATGGGGAGAAGTGCAGGGGAGGGAGGGGGTGATGGAGATGGGGAGGGGTGTAGGGGATGGTGGGGTGATGGAGACGGGGAGGGGTGTAGGGGAGGGAGGGGGTGATGGAGACGGGGAGGGGTGTAGGAGAGGGAGGGGGTGACGGAGATGTGGAGGGGTGTAGGGGAGGGAGTGGGTGACGGAGCCGGTGAGGTATGTAGGGGAAAGAGGGGTGACGGAGACGGGGAGGGGTGTAGAGGAGGGAGGGGGTGACGGAGACGGGAGGGGTGTAGAGGAGGGATGGTGTGACAGAGATGGAGAGAAGTGCAGGGGAGGGAGGGGGTGACAGAGATGTGGAGGGGTGTAGGGGAGGGAGGGGGTGACGGAGCCGGTGAGGTGTGTAGGGGAAAGAGGGGTGACTGAGACGGGGAGGGGTGTAGGAGAAGGAGGGGGTGACGGAGACGGGGAGGGGTGTAGAGGAGGGAGGGAGTGACGGAGACGGGAGGGGTGTAGAGGAGGGAGGGTGTGACAGAGATGTGGAGAAGTGCAGGGGAGGGAGGGGGTGATGGAGACAGGGAGGGGTGTAGGGGAGGGAGGGGGTGATGGAGACGGGGAGGAGTGCAGTGGAGGGAGGGGTGATGGAGACGGGGAGGGGTGTAGAGGAGGGAGGGGGTGATGGAGACGGGGAGGGAGGGGGTGACGGAGACGGGGAGGGGTGTAGGGGAGGGAGGGGGTGACGGAGACGGGGAGGGTGTAGGGGAGGGAGGGGGTGATGGAGACGGGGAGGGTGTAGGGGAGGGAGGGGGTGATGGAGACGGGGAGGGTGTAGGGGAGGGAGGGGGTGATGGAGACGGGGAGGGGTGTAGGGGAGGGAGGGGGTGATGGAGACGGGGAGGGTGTAGGGGAGGGAGGGGGTGATGGAGACGGGGAGGGTGTAGGGGAGGGAGGGGCTGATGGAGACGGGGAGGGGTGTAGGGGAGGGAGGGGGTGATGGAGACAGGGGGGTGTAGAGGAGGGAGGGGGTGATGGAGATGGGGAGAAGTGCAGGGGAGGGAGGGGGTGATGGAGACGGGGGGGTGTAGAGGAGGGAGGGGGTGATGGAGACGGGAGGGGTGTAGGGGAGGGAGGGGGTGATGGAGATGGGGAGAAGTGCAGGGGAGGGAGGGGGTGATGGAGACAGGGGGGTGTAGAGGAGGGAGGGGGTGATGGAGATGGGGAGAAGTGCAGGGGAGGGAGGGGGTGATGGAGACGGGGGGTGTAGAGGAGGGAGGGGGTGATGGAGACGGGAGGGGTGTAGGGGAGGGAGGGGGTGATGGAGACCGGGAGGGGTGTAGGGGAGGGAGGGGGTGATGGAGACGGGGGGTGTAGAGGAGGGAGGGGGTGATGGAGATGGGGAGAAGTGCAGGGGAGGGAGGGGGTGATGGAGACAGGGGGGTGTAGAGGAGGGAGGGGGTGATGGAGATGGAGAGAAGTGCAGGGGAGGGAGGCGGTGATGGAGACGGGGGGTGTAGAGGAGGGAGGGGGTGATGGAGACGGGAGGGGTGTAGGGGAGGGAGGGGGTGATGGAGATGGGGAGAAGTGCAGGGGAGGGAGGGGGTGATGGAGACGGGGGGGTGTAGAGGAGGGAGGGGGTGATGGAGATGGGGAGAAGTGCAGGGGAGGGAGGGGGTGATGGAGACAGGGGGGTGTAGAGGAGGGAGGGGGTGATGGAGATGGGGAGAAGTGCAGGGGAGGGAGGGGGTGATGGAGACGGGTAGGGGAGGGAGGGGTGATGGAGACGGGGAAGGGTGTAGGGGAGGGAGGGGGTGATGGAGACGGGGAGGGGTGTAGGGGAGGGAGGGGCTGATGGAGACGGGGAGGGGTGTAGGGGAGGGAGGGGGTGATGGAGGCGGGGAGGGGTGTAGAGGAGGGAGGGGGTGATGGAGACAGGAGGGGTGTAGAGGAGGGAGGGGGTGATGGAGATGGGGAGAAGTGCAGGGGAGGGAGGGGGTGATGGAGACGGGGAGGGGTGTAGGGGAGGGAGGGGTGATGGAGACGGGGAGGGGTGTAGAGGAGGGACGGGGTGACGGAGACGGGGAGGGAGGGGGTGAAGTAGACGGGGAGGGGTGTAAGGGATTGGGGGGTGATGGAGATGGGGAGGGGTGTAGGAGAGAGAGGGGGTGACGGAGATGTGGAGGGGTGTAGGGGAGGGAGGGGGTGATGGAGCCGGTGAGGTGTGTAGGGGAAAGAGGGGTGATGGAGACGGGGAGGGGTGTAGGAGAGGGAGGGGGTGATGGAGACAGGGGGGTGTAGAGGAGGGAGGGGGTGATGGAGATGGGGAGAAGTGCAGGGGAGGGAGGGGGTGATGGAGACGGGGGGGTGTAGAGGAGGGAGGGGGTGATGGAGGCGGGAGGGGTGTAGGGGAGGGAGGGGGTGATGGAGATGGGGAGAAGTGCAGGGGAGGGAGGGGGTGATGGAGACAGGGGGGTGTAGAGGAGGGAGGGGGTGATGGAGATGGGGAGAAGTGCAGGGGAGGGAGGGGGTGATGGAGACGGGGGGTGTAGAGTAGGGAGGGGGTGATGGAGACGGGAGGGGTGTAGGGGAGGGAGGGGGTGATGGAGACCGGGAGGGGTGTAGGGGAGGGAGGGGGTGATGGAGACGGGGGGTGTAGAGGAGGGAGGGGGTGATGGAGATGGGGAGAAGTGCAGGGGAGGGAGGGGGTGATGGAGACAGGGGGGTGTAGAGGAGGGAGGGGGTGATGGAGATGGAGAGAAGTGCAGGGGAGGGAGGGGGTGATGGAGACGGGGGGTGTAGAGGAGGGAGGGGGTGATGGAGACGGGAGGGGTGTAGGGGAGGGAGGGGGTGATGGAGAGGGGGAGAAGTGCAGGGGAGGGAGGGGGTGATGGAGACGGGGGGGGTGTAGAGGAGGGAGGGGGTGATGGAGATGGGGAGAAGTGCAGGGGAGGGAGGGGGTGATGGAGACAGGGGGGTGTAGAGGAGGGAGGGGGTGATGGAGATGGGGAGAAGTGCAGGGGAGGGAGGGGGTGATGGAGACGGGTAGGGGAGGGAGGGGTGATGGAGACGGGGAAGGGTGTAGGGGAGGGAGGGGGTGATGGAGACGGGGAGGGGTGTAGGGGAGGGAGGGGCTGATGGAGACGGGGAGGGGTGTAGGGGAGGGAGGGGGTGATGGAGGCGGGGAGGGGTGTAGAGGAGGGAGGGGGTGATGGAGACAGGAGGGGTGTAGAGGAGGGAGGGGGTGATGGAGATGGGGAGAAGTGCAGGGGAGGGAGGGGGTGATGGAGACGGGGAGGGGTGTAGGGGAGGGAGGGGTGATGGAGACGGGGAGGGGTGTAGAGGAGGGACGGGGTGACGGAGACGGGGAGGGAGGGGGTGAAGTAGACGGGGAGGGGTGTAAGGGATTGGGGGGTGATGGAGATGGGGAGGGGTGTAGGAGAGGGAGGGGGTGACGGAGATGTGGAGGGGTGTAGGGGAGGGAGGGGGTGACGGAGCCGGTGAGGTGTGTAGGGGAAAGAGGGGTGATGGAGACGGGGAGGGGTGTAGGAGAGGGACGGGGTGATGGAGACGGGGAGGGTTGTAGGGGAGGGAGGGGGTGATGAAGATGGGGAGAAGTGCAGGGGAGGGAGGGGTGATGGAGACGGGGAGGGGTGTAGGGGAGGGAGGGGGTGATGGAGATGGGGAGAAGTGCAGGGGAGGGAGGGGGTGATGGAGACAGGGAGGGGTGTAGTGGAGGGAGGGGGTGATGGAGACGGGGAGGGGTGTAGGGGAGGGAGGGGGTGATGGAGACCGGGAGGGGTGTAGGGGAGGGAGGGGGTGATGGAGACGGGGGGTGTAGAGGAGGGAGGGGGTGATGGAGATGGGGAGAAGTGCAGGGGAGGGAGGGGGTGATGGAGACAGGGGGGTGTAGAGGAGGGAGGGGGTGATGGAGATGGAGAGAAGTGCAGGGGAGGGAGGGGGTGATGGAGACGGGGGGTGTAGAGGAGGGAGGGGGTGATGGAGACGGGAGGGGTGTAGGGGAGGGAGGGGGTGATGGAGACCGGGAGGGGTGTAGGAGAGGGAGGGGGTGATGGAGACGGGGAGGGTTGTAGGGGAGGGAGGGGGTGATGAAGATGGGGAGAAGTGCAGGGGAGGGAGGGGTGATGGAGACGGGGAGGGGTGTAGGGGAGGGAGGGGGTGATGGAGATGGGGAGAAGTGCAGGGGAGGGAGGGGGTGATGGAGACAGGGAGGGGTGTAGTGGAGGGAGGGGGTGATGGAGACGGGGAGGGGTGTAGAGGAGGGAGGGGTGTAGAGGAGGGAGGGGGTGATGGAGACGGGAGGGGTGTAGAGGAGGGAGGGGGTGATGGAGACGGGGAGGGGTGTAGGGGAGGGAGGGGTGTTGGAGACGGGGAGGGGTGTAGAGGAGGGATGGGGTGACAGAGATGGGGAGGAGTGCAGGGGAGGGAGGGGCTAATGGAGACGGTGAGAAGTGCAGGGGAGGGAGGGGTGATGGAGACGGGGAGGGGTGTAGGGGAGGGAGGGGGTGATGGAAATGGGGAGAAGTGCAGGGGAGGGAGGGGGTGATGGAGATGGGGAGGGGTGTAGGGGATGGTGGGGTGATGGAGACGGGGAGGGGTGTAGGGGAGGGAGGGGGTGATGGAGACGGGGAGGGGTGTAGGAGAGGGAGGGGGTGACGGAGATGTGGAGGGGTGTAGGGGAGGGAGTGGGTGACGGAGCCGGTGAGGTATGTAGGGGAAAGAGGGGTGACGGAGACGGGGAGGGGTGTAGAGGAGGGAGGGGGTGACGGAGACGGGAGGGGTGTAGAGGAGGGAGGGTGTGACAGAGATGGAGAGAAGTGCAGGGGAGGGAGGGGGTGACAGAGATGTGGAGGGGTGTAGGGGAGGGAGGGGGTGACGGAGCCGGTGAGGTGTGTAGGGGAAAGAGGGGTGACTGAGACGGGGAGGGGTGTAGGAGAAGGAGGGGGTGACGGAGACGGGGAGGGGTGTAGAGGAGGGAGGGAGTGACGGAGACGGGAGGGGTGTAGAGGAGGGAGGGTGTGACAGAGATGTGGAGAAGTGCAGGGGAGGGAGGGGGTGATGGAGACAGGGAGGGGTGTAGGGGAGGGAGGGGGTGATGGAGACGGGGAGGAGTGCAGTGGAGGGAGGGGTGATGGAGACGGGGAGGGGTGTAGAGGAGGGAGGGGGTGATGGAGACGGGGAGGGAGGGGGTGACGGAGACGGGGAGGGGTGTAGGGGAGGGAGGGGGTGACGGAGACGGGGAGGGTGTAGGGGAGGGAGGGGGTGATGGAGACGGGGAGGGTGTAGGGGAGGGAGGGGGTGATGGAGACGGGGAGGGTGTAGGGGAGGGAGGGGGTGATGGAGACGGGGAGGGGTGTAGGGGAGGGAGGGGGTGATGGAGACGGGGAGGGTGTAGGGGAGGGAGGGGGTGATGGAGACGGGGAGGGTGTAGGGGAGGGAGGGGGTGATGGAGACGGGGAGGGGTGTAGGGGAGGGAGGGGGTGATGGAGACAGGGGGGTGTAGAGGAGGGAGGGGCTGATGGAGATGGGGAGAAGTGCAGGGGAGGGAGGGGGTGATGGAGACGGGGGGGTGTAGAGGAGGGAGGGGGTGATGGAGACGGGAGGGGTGTAGGGGAGGGAGGGGGTGATGGAGATGGGGAGAAGTGCAGGGGAGGGAGGGGGTGATGGAGACAGGGGGGTGTAGAGGAGGGAGGGGGTGATGGAGATGGGGAGAAGTGCAGGGGAGGGAGGGGGTGATGGAGACGGGGGGTGTAGAGGAGGGAGGGGGTGATGGAGACGGGAGGGGTGTAGGGGAGGGAGGGGGTGATGGAGACCGGGAGGGGTGTAGGGGAGGGAGGGGGTGATGGAGACGGGGGGTGTAGAGGAGGGAGGGGGTGATGGAGATGGGGAGAAGTGCAGGGGAGGGAGGGGGTGATGGAGACAGGGGGGTGTAGAGGAGGGAGGGGGTGATGGAGATGGAGAGAAGTGCAGGGGAGGGAGGGGGTGATGGAGACGGGGGGTGTAGAGGAGGGAGGGGGTGATGGAGACGGGAGGGGTGTAGGGGAGGGAGGGGGTGATGGAGATGGGGAGAAGTGCAGGGGAGGGAGGGGGTGATGGAGACGGGGGGGTGTAGAGGAGGGAGGGGGTGATGGAGATGGGGAGAAGTGCAGGGGAGGGAGGGGGTGATGGAGACAGGGGGGTGTAGAGGAGGGAGGGGGTGATGGAGATGGGGAGAAGTGCAGGGGAGGGAGGGGGTGATGGAGACGGGTAGGGGAGGGAGGGGTGATGGAGACGGGGAAGGGTGTAGGGGAGGGAGGGGGTGATGGAGACGGGGAGGGGTGTAGGGGAGGGAGGGGCTGATGGAGACGGGGAGGGGTGTAGGGGAGGGAGGGGGTGATGGAGGCGGGGAGGGGTGTAGAGGAGGGAGGGGGTGATGGAGACAGGAGGGGTGTAGAGGAGGGAGGGGGTGATGGAGATGGGGAGAAGTGCAGGGGAGGGAGGGGGTGATGGAGACGGGGAGGGGTGTAGGGGAGGGAGGGGTGATGGAGACGGGGAGGGGTGTAGAGGAGGGACGGGGTGACGGAGACGGGGAGGGAGGGGGTGAAGTAGACGGGGAGGGGTGTAAGGGATTGGGGGGTGATGGAGATGGGGAGGGGTGTAGGAGAGAGAGGGGGTGACGGAGATGTGGAGGGGTGTAGGGGAGGGAGGGGGTGACGGAGCCGGTGAGGTGTGTAGGGGAAAGAGGGGTGATGGAGACGGGGAGGGGTGTAGGAGAGGGACGGGGTGATGGAGACGGGGAGGGTTGTAGGGGAGGGAGGGGGTGATGAAGATGGGGAGAAGTGCAGGGGAGGGAGGGGTGATGGAGACGGGGAGGGGTGTAGGGGAGGGAGGGGGTGATGGAGATGGGGAGAAGTGCAGGGGAGGGAGAGGGTGATGGAGACAGGGAGGGGTGTAGTGGAGGGAGGGGGTGATGGAGACGGGGAGGGGTGTAGGGGAGGGAGGGGGTGATGGAGACCGGGAGGGGTGTAGGGGAGGGAGGGGGTGATGGAGACGGGGGGTGTAGGGGAGGGAGGGGTGTAGGGGAGGGAGGGGGTGATGGAGACGGGGAGGGTGTAGGGGAGGGAGGGGGTGATGGAGACGGGGAGGGGTGCAGGGGAGGGAGGGGGTGATGGAGACAGGGGGGTGTAGGGGAGGGAGGGGTGTAGGGGAGGGAGGGGGTGATGGAGACGGGGAGGGTGTAGGGGAGGGAGGGGGTGATGGAGACGGGGAGGGGTGCAGGGGAGGGAGGGGGTGATGGAGACGGGGGGTGTAGAGGAGGGAGGGGGTGATGGAGACGGGAGGGGTGTAGGGGAGGGAGGGGGTGATGGAGATGGGGAGAAGTGCAGGGGAGGGAGGGGGTGATGGAGACGGGGGGGTGTAGAGGAGGGAGGGGGTGATGGAGATGGGGAGAAGTGCAGGGGAGGGAGGGGGTGATGGAGACAGGGGGGTGTAGAGGAGGGAGGGGGTGATGGAGATGGGGAGAAGTGCAGGGGAGGGAGGGGGTGATGGAGACGGGTAGGGGAGGGAGGGGTGATGGAGACGGGGAAGGGTGTAGGGGAGGGAGGGTGTGATGGAGACGGGGAGGGGTGTAGGGGAGGGAGGGGCTGATGGAGACGGGGAGTGGTGTAGGGGAGGGAGGGGGTGATGGAGGCGGGGAGGGGTGTAGAGGAGGGAGGGGGTGATGGAGACAGGAGGGGTGTAGAGGAGGGAGGGGGTGATGGAGATGGGGAGAAGTGCAGGGGAGGGAGGGGGTGATGGAGGCGGGGAGGGGTGTAGGGGAGGGAGGGGTGATGGAGACGGGGAGGGGTGTAGAGGAGGGACGGGGTGACGGAGACGGGGAGGGAGGGGGTGATGGAGACGGGGAGGGGTGTAGAGGAGGGACGGGGTGACGGAGACGGCGAGGGAGGGGGTGAAGTAGACGGGGAGGGGTGTAAGGGATTGGGGGGTGATGGAGATGGGGAGGGGTGTAGGAGAGGGAGGGGGTGACGGAGATGTGGAGGGGTGTAGGGGAGGGAGGGGGTGACGGAGCCGGTGAGGTGTGTAGGGGAAAGAGGGGTGATGGAGACGTGGAGGGGTGTAGGAGAGGGAGGGGGTGATGGAGACGGGGAGGGGTGTAGGGGAGGGAGGGGGTGATGAAGATGGGGAGAAGTGCAGGGGAGGGAGGGGTGATGGAGACGGGGAGGGGTGTAGGGGAGGGAGGGGGTGATGGAGATGGGGAGAAGTGCAGGAGAGGGAGGGGGTGATGGAGACAGGGAGGGGTGTAGTGGAGGGAGGGGGTGATGGAGACGGGGAGGGGTGTAGAGGAGGGAGGGGTGTAGAGGAGGGAGGGGGTGATGGAGACGGGGAGGGGTGTAGGGGAGGGAGGGGTGTTGGAGACGGGGAGGGGTGTAGAGGAGGGATGGGGTGACAGAGATGGGGAGGAGTGCAGGGGAGGGAGGGGGTAATGGAGACGGTGAGAAGTGCAGGGGAGGGAGGGGTGATGGAGACGGGGAGGGGTGTAGGGGATGGTGGGGTGATGGAGACGGGGAGGGGTGTAGGGGAGGGAGGGGGTGATGGAGACGGGGAGGGGTGTAGGAGAGGGAGGGGGTGACGGAGATGTGGAGGGGTGTAGGGGAGGGAGTGGGTGACGGAGCCGGTGAGGTATGTAGGGGAAAGAGGGGTGACGGAGACGGGGAGGGGTGTAGAGGAGGGAGGGGGTGACGGAGACGGGAGGGGTGTAGAGGAGGGAGGGTGTGACAGAGATGGAGAGAAGTGCAGGGGAGGGAGGGGGTGACAGAGATGTGGAGGGGTGTAGGGGAGGGAGGGGGTGACGGAGCCGGTGAGGTGTGTAGGGGAAAGAGGGGTGACTGAGACGGGGAGGGGTGTAGGAGAGGGAGGGGGTGACGGAGACGGGGAGGGGTGTAGAGGAGGGAGGGAGTGACGGAGACGGGAGGGGTGTAGAGGAGGGAGGGTGTGACAGAGATGTGGAGAAGTGCAGGGGAGGGAGGGGGTGATGGAGACAGGGAGGGGTGTAGGGGAGGGAGGGGGTGATGGAGACGGGGAGGAGTGCAGTGGAGGGAGGGGTGATGGAGACGGGGAGGGGTGTAGAGGAGGGAGGGGGTGATGGAGACGGGGAGGAGTGCAGTGGAGGGAGGGGGTGACGGAGACGGGGAGGGTGTAGGGGAGGGAGGGAGTGATGGAGACGGGGAGGGGTGTAGGGGAGGGAGGGGGTGATGGAGATGGGGAGGGGTGTAGGGGAGGGAGGGGTGATGGAGACGGGGAGGGGTGTAGAGGAGGGACGGGGTGACGGAGACGGGGAGGGAGGGGGTGAAGTAGACGGGGAGGGGTGTAAGGGATTGGGGGGTGATGGAGATGGGGAGGGGTGTAGGAGAGGGAGCGGGTGACGGAGATGTGGAGGGGTGTAGGGGAGGGAGGGGGTGACGGAGCCGGTGAGGTGTGTAGGGGAAAGAGGGGTGATGGAGACGGGGAGGGGTGTAGGAGAGGGAGGGGGTGATGGAGACGGGGAGGGTTGTAGGGGAGGGAGGGGGTGATGAAGATGGGGAGAAGTGCAGGGGAGGGAGGGGTGATGGAGACGGGGAGGGGTGTAGGGGAGGGAGGGGGTGATGGAGATGGGGAGAAGTGCAGGGGAGGGAGGGGGTGATGGAGACAGGGAGGGGTGTAGTGGAGGGAGGGGGTGATGGAGACGGGGAGGGGTGTAGAGGAGGGAGGGGTGTAGAGGAGGGAGGGGGTGATGGAGACGGGGAGGGGTGTAGGGGAGGGATGGGGTGACAGAGATGGGGAGGAGTGCAGGGGAGGGAGGGGGTAATGGAGACGGTGAGAAGTGCAGGGGAGGGAGGGGTGATGGAGACGGGGAGGGGTGTAGGGGAGGGAGGGGGTGATGGAGATGGGGAGAAGTGCAGGGGAGGGAGGGGGTGAGGGAGATGGGGAGGGGTGTAGGGGATGGTGGGGTGATGGAGACGGGGAGGGGTGTAGGGGAGGGAGGGGGTGATGGAGACGGGGAGGGGTGTAGGAGAGGGAGGGGGTGACGGAGATGTGGAGGGGTGTAGGGGAGGGAGTGGGTGACGGAGCCGGTGAGGTATGTAGGGGAAAGAGGGGTGACGGAGACGGGGAGGGGTGTAGAGGAGGGAGGGGGTGACGGAGACGGGAGGGGTGTAGAGGAGGGAGGGTGTGACAGAGATGGAGAGAAGTGCAGGGGAGGGAGGGGGTGACAGAGATGTGGAGGGGTGTAGGGGAGGGAGGGGGTGACGGAGCCGGTGAGGTGTGTAGGGGAAAGAGGGGTGACTGAGACGGGGAGGGGTGTAGGAGAGGGAGGGTGTGACGGAGACGGGGAGGGGTGTAGAGGAGGGAGGGAGTGACGGAGACGGGAGGGGTGTAGAGGAGGGAGGGTGTGACAGAGATGTGGAGAAGTGCAGGGGAGGGAGGGGGTGATGGAGACAGGGAGGGGTGTAGGGGAGGGAGGGGGTGATGGAGACGGGGAGGAGTGCAGGGGTGATGGGCGGGAGGAGTGCAGGGAGGAGGGTGAGGGACGGGGGGGTGTAGGGAGGAGGAGGAGGGGGAGGTGAGGGGAGGGGTGAGGGTGAGGGAGGGAGGGGGTGATGGAGACGGGGAGGGTGTAGGGGAGGGAGGGGTGAGGAGACGGGGGGGTGTAGGGGAGGAGGGGTGAGGAGAGGGAGGGTGTGGAGGGAGGGGGTGATGGGAGGGAGGGAGGGAGTGATGGTGGGGGTAGAGGAGGGAGGGGGTGATGGAGACGGGGAGGAGTGCAGTGGAGGGAGGGGGTGACGGAGACGGGGAGGGTGTAGGGGAGGGAGGGAGTGATGGAGACGGGGAGGGGTGTAGGGGAGGGAGGGGGTGATGGAGATGGGGAGGGGTGTAGGGGAGGGAGGGGGTGATGGAGACGGGGAGGGTGTAGGGGAGGGAGGGGGTGATGGAGACGGGGAGGGTGTAGGGGAGGGAGGGGGTGATGGAGACGGGGAGGTGTGTAGGGGAGGGAGGGGGTGATGGAGATGGGGAGGGGTGTAGGGGAGGGAGGGGGTGATGGAGACGGGGAGGGTGTAGGGGAGGGAGGGGGTGATGGAGACGGGGAGGGTGTAGGGGAGGGAGGGGTGATGGAGACGGGGAGGGGTGTAGGCGAGGGAGGGGGTGATGGAGACGGGGAGGGGTGTAGGGGAGGGAGGGGGTGATGGAGACGGGGAGGGGTGTAGGGGAGGGTGGGGGTGATGGAGACGGGGAGGGGTGTAGGGGAGGGTGGGGGTGATGGAGACGGTGAGGGGTGTAGGGGAGGGAGGGGGTGATGGAAACGGGGAGGGGTGTAGGGGAGGGAGGGGGTGATGGAGACGGGGAGGGGTGTAGGGGAGGGAGGGGGTGATGGAGACGGGGAGGGGTGTAGGGGAGGGAGGGAGTGATGGAGACGGGGAGGGGTGTAGGGGAGGGAGGGGGTGATGGAGACGGGGAGGGGTGTAGTGGAGGGAGGGGTGTAGGGGAGGGAGGGGGTGATGGAGACGGGGAGGGTGTAGGGGTGGGAGGGGGTGATGGAGACAGGGAGGGGTGTAGGGGAGGGAGGGGGTGATGGAGACGGGGAGGAGTGTAGAGGAGGGAGGGGGTGATGGAGACGGGGAGGAGTGTAGGGGAGGGAGGGGGTGATGGAGACAGGGAGGGGTGTAGGGGAGGGAGGGGGTGATGGAGACGGGGAGGGGTGTAGGGGAGAGAGGGGGTGATGGAGACGGGGAGGGGTGTAGTGGAGGGAGGGTGTGATGGAGATGGGGAGAAGTGCAGGGGAGGGAGGGGGTGATGGAGACAGGGGGGTGTAGAGGAGGGAGGGGGTGATGGAGATGGGGAGAAGTGCAGGGGAGGGAGGGGGTGATGGAGACTGGGGGTGTAGAGTAGGGAGGGGGTGATGGAGACGGGAGGGGTGTAGGGGAGGGAGGGGGTGATGGAGACCGGGAGGGGTGTAGGGGAGGGAGGGGGTGATGGAGACGGGGGGTGTAGAGGAGGTAGGGGGTGATGGAGATGGGGAGAAGTGCAGGGGAGGGAGGGGGTGATGGAGACAGGGGGGTGTAGAGGAGGGAGGGGGTGATGGAGATGGAGAGAAGTGCAGGGGAGGGAGGGGGTGATGGAGACGGGGGGTGTAGAGGAGGGAGGGGGTGATGGAGACGGGAGGGGTGTAGGGGAGGGAGGGGGTGATGGAGATGGGGAGAAGTGCAGGGGAGGGAGGGGGTGATGGAGACGGGGGGGTGTAGAGGAGGGAGGGGGTGATGGAGATGGGGAGAAGTGCAGGGGAGGGAGGGGGTGATGGAGACGGGGAGGGGTGTAGGGGAGGGAGGGGGTGATGGAGACGGGGAGGGGTGTAGGGGAGGGAGGGGGTGATGGAGATGGGGAGGGGTGTAGGGGAGGGAGGGGGTGATGGAGACGGGGAGGGGTGTAGGGGAGGGAGGGAGTGATGGAGACGGGGAGGGTGTAGGGGAGGGAGGGTGTGACGGAGACGGGGAGGGGTGTAGGGGAGGGAGGGGGTGACGGAGACGGGGAGGGGTGTAGGGGAGGGAGGGAGTGATGGAGAC
Organism: Mobula hypostoma; assembly: GCF_963921235.1. Lineage (NCBI taxonomy): Eukaryota > Metazoa > Chordata > Chondrichthyes > Myliobatiformes > Myliobatidae > Mobula > Mobula hypostoma. Next base: position 13,434 of record NC_086127.1, on the reverse strand, counting down.
GGGGAGGGGTGTAGGGGAGGGAGGGGGTGATGGAGACGGGGAGGGGTGTAGAGGAGGGAGGGGGTGATGGAGACGGGGAGGGGTGTAGGGGAGGGAGGGGGTGATGGAGACGGGAGGGGTGTTAGGGAGGGAGGGGGTGATGGAGACAGGGGGGTGTTGGGGAGGGAGGGGGTGATGGAGACAGGAGGGATGTTGGGGAGGGAGGGGGTGATGGAGACGGGGAGGGGTGTAGGGGAGGGAGGGGGTGATGGAGACGGGGAGGGGTGTCGGGGCGGGAGGGGGTGATGGAGACGGGGAGGGTGTAGGGGAGGGAGGGGGTGATGGAGACAGGAGGGATGTAGGGGAGGGAGGGGGTGATGGAGACGGGGAGGGAGGGGGTGACGGAGACGGGGAGGGGTGTAGGGGAGGGAGGGGGTGACGGAGACGGGGAGGGTGTAGGGGAGGGAGGGGGTGATGGAGACGGGGAGGGTGTAGGGGAGGGAGGGGGTGATGGAGACGGGGAGGGGTGTAGGGGAGGGAGGGGGTGATGGAGACGGGGAGGGTGTAGGGGAGGGAGGGGGTGATGGAGACGGGGAGGGTGTAGGGGAGGGAGGGGGTGATGGAGACGGGGAGGGTGTAGGGGCGGGAGGGTGTGATTGAGACGGGGAGGGGTGTAGGGGAGGGAGGGGGTGATGGAGACGGGGAGGGGTGTAGGGGAGGGAGGGGGTGATGGAGACGGGGAGGGGTGTAGGGGAGGGATGGGGTGATGGAGACGGGGAGGGGTGTAGGGGAGGGAGGGAGTGATGGAGACGGGGAGGGTGTAGGGGAGGGAGGGGGTGATGGAGACGGGGAGGGGTGTAGGGGAGGGAGGGGGTGATGGAGACACGGGGGTGTAGAGGAGGGAGGGGGTGATGGAGATGGGGAGAAGTGCAGGGGAGGGAGGGGGTGATGGAGACGGGGGGGTGTAGAGGAGGGAGGGGGTGATGGAGACGGGAGGGGTGTAGGGGAGGGAGGGGGTGATGGAGATGGGGAGAAGTGCAGGGGAGGGAGGGGGTGATGGAGACGGGGGGTGTAGAGTAGGGAGGGGGTGATGGAGACGGGAGGGGTGTAGGGGAGGGAGGGGGTGATGGAGACCGGGAGGGGTGTAGGGGAGGGAGGGGGTGATGGAGACGGGGGGTGTAGAGGAGGGAGGGGGTGATGCAGATGGGGAGAAGTGCAGGGGAGGGAGGGGGTGATGGAGACGGGGGGTGTAGAGGAGGGAGGGGGTGATGGAGACGGGAGGGGTGTAGGGGAGGGAGGGGGTGATGGAGATGGGGAGAAGTGCAGGGGAGGGAGGGGGTGATGGAGACGGGGGGGTGTAGAGGAGGGAGGGGGTGATGGAGATGGGGAGAAGTGCAGGGGAGGGAGGGGGTGATGGAGACAGGGGGGTGTAGAGGAGGGAGGGGGTGATGGAGACGGGAGGGGTGTAGGGGAGGGAGGGGGTGATGGAGATGGGGAGAAGTGCAGGGGAGTGAGGGGGGGATGGAGACAGGGGGGTGTAGAGGAGGGAGGGGGTGATGGAGATGGGGAGAAGTGCAGGGGAGGGAGGGGGTGATGGAGACGGGGGGTGTAGAGTAGGGAGGGGGTGATGGAGACGGGAGGGGTGTAGGGGAGGGAGGGGGTGATGGAGACCGGGAGGGGTGTAGGGGAGGGAGGGGGTGATGGAGACGGGGGGTGTAGAGGAGGGAGGGGGTGATGGAGATGGGGAGAAGTGCAGGGGAGGGAGGGGGTGATGGAGACAGGGGGGTGTAGAGGAGGGAGGGGGTGATGGAGATGGAGAGAAGTGCAGGGGAGGGAGGGGGTGATGGAGACTGGGGGTGTAGAGGAGGGAGGGGGTGATGGAGACGGGAGGGGTGTAGGGGAGGGATGGGGTGATGGAGACGGGGGGTGTAGAGGAGGGAGGGGGTGATGGAGACGGGAGGGGTGTAGGGGAGGGAGGGGGTGATGGAGATGGGGAGAAGTGCAGGGGAGGGAGGGGGTGATGGAGACGGGGGGGTGTAGAGGAGGGAGGGGGTGATGGAGATGGGGAGAAGTGCAGGGGAGGGAGGGGGTGATGGAGACAGGGGGGTGTAGAGGAGGGAGGGGGTGATGGAGACGGGAGGGTTGTAGGGGAGGGAGGGGGTGATGGAGATGGGGAGAAGTGCAGGGGAGGGAGGGGGTGATGGAGACAGGGGGGTGTAGAGGAGGGAGGGGGTGATGGAGATGGGGAGAAGTGCAGGGGAGGGAGGGGGTGATGGAGACGGGGGGTGTAGAGTAGGGAGGGGGTGATGGAGACGGGAGGGGTGTAGGGGAGGGAGGGGGTGATGGAGACCGGGAGGGGTGTAGGGGAGGGAGGGGGTGATGGAGACGGGGGGTGTAGAGGAGGGAGGGGGGTGATGGAGATGGGGAGAAGTGCAGGGGAGGGAGGGGGTGATGGAGACAGGGGGGTGTAGAGGAGGGAGGGGGTGATGGAGATGGAGAGAAGTGCAGGGGAGGGAGGGGGTGATGGAGACTGGGGGTGTAGAGGAGGGAGGGGGTGATGGAGACGGGAGGGGTGTAGGGGAGGGAGGGGGTGATGGAGATGGGGAGAAGTGCAGGGGAGGGAGGGGGTGATGGAGACGGGGGGGTGTAGAGGAGGGAGGGGGTGATGGAGATGGGGAGAAGTGCAGGGGAGGGAGGGGGTGATGGAGACAGGGGGGTGTAGAGGAGGGAGGGGGTGATGGGGAGAAGTGCAGGGGAGGGAGGGGGTGATGGAGACGGGTAGGGGAGGGAGGGGTGATGGAGACGGGGAAGGGTGTAGGGGAGGGAGGGTGTGATGGAGACGGGGAGGGGTGTAGGGGAGGGAGGGGGTGATGGAGACGGGGAGGGGTGTAGGGGAGGGAGGGGGTGATGGAGGCGGGGAGGGGTGTAGAGGAGGGAGGGGGTGATGGAGACAGGAGGGGTGTAGAGGAGGGAGGGGGTGATGGAGATGGGGAGAAGTGCAGGGGAGGGAGGGGGTGATGGAGACGGGGAGGGGTGTAGGGGAGGGAGGGGTGATGGAGACGGGGAGGGGTGTAGAGGAGGGACGGGGTGACGGAGACGGGGAGGGAGGGGGTGAAGTAGACGGGGAGGGGTGTAAGGGATTGCGGGGTGATGGAGATGGGGAGGGGTGTAGGAGAGGGAGGGGGTGACGGAGATGTGGAGGGGTGTAGGGGAGGGAGGGGGTGACGGAGCCGGTGAGGTGTGTAGGGGAAAGAGGGGTGATGGAGACGGGGAGGGGTGTAGGAGAGGGAGGGGGTGATGGAGACGGGGAGGGTTGTAGGGGAGGGAGGGGGTGATGAAGATGGGGAGAAGTGCAGGGGAGGGAGGGGTGATGGAGACGGGGAGGGGTGTAGGGGAGGGAGGGGGTGATGGAGATGGGGAGAAGTGCAGGGGAGGGAGGTGGTGATGGAGACAGGGAGGGGTGTAGTGGAGGGAGGGGGTGATGGAGACGGGGAGGGGTGTAGAGGAGGGAGGGGTGTAGAGGAGGGAGGGGGTGATGGAGACGGGAGGGGTGTAGAGGAGGGAGGGGGTGATGGAGACGGGGAGGGGTGTAGGGGAGGGAGGGGTGTTGGAGACGGGGAGGGGTGTAGAGGAGGGATGTGGTGACAGAGATGGGAAGGAGTGCAGGGGAGGGAGGGGGTAATGGAGACGGGGAGAAGTGCAGGGGAGGGAGGGGTGATGGAGACGGGGAGGGGTGTAGGGGAGGGAGGGGGTGATGGAGATGGGGAGAAGTGCAGGGGAGGGAGGGGGTGATGGAGATGGGGAGGGGTGTAGGGGATGGTGGGGTGATGGAGACGGGGAGGGGTGTAGGGGAGGGAGGGGGTGATGGAGACGGGGAGGGCTGTAGGAGAGGGAGGGGGTGACGGAGATGTGGAGGGGTGTAGGGGAGGGAGTGGGTGACGGAGCCGGTGAGGTATGTAGGGGAAAGAGGGGTGACGGAGACGGGGAGGGGTGTAGAGGAGGGAGGGGGTGACGGAGACGGGAGGGGTGTAGAGGAGGGAGGGTGTGACAGAGATGGAGAGAAGTGCAGGGGAGGGAGGGGGTGATGGAGACAGGGGGGTGTAGAGGAGGGAGGGGGTGATGGGGAGAAGTGCAGGGGAGGGAGGGGGTGATGGAGACGGGTAGGGGAGGGAGGGGTGATGGAGACGGGGAAGGGTGTAGGGGAGGGAGGGTGTGATGGAGACGGGGAGGGGTGTAGGGGAGGGAGGGGGTGATGGAGACGGGGAGGGGTGTAGGGGAGGGAGGGGGTGATGGAGGCGGGGAGGGGTGTAGAGGAGGGAGGGGGTGATGGAGACAGGAGGGGTGTAGAGGAGGGAGGGGGTGATGGAGATGGGGAGAAGTGCAGGGGAGGGAGGGGGTGATGGAGACGGGGAGGGGTGTAGGGGAGGGAGGGGTGATGGAGACGGGGAGGGGTGTAGAGGAGGGACGGGGTGACGGAGACGGGGAGGGAGGGGGTGAAGTAGACGGGGAGGGGTGTAAGGGATTGCGGGGTGATGGAGATGGGGAGGGGTGTAGGAGAGGGAGGGGGTGACGGAGATGTGGAGGGGTGTAGGGGAGGGAGGGGGTGACGGAGCCGGTGAGGTGTGTAGGGGAAAGAGGGGTGATGGAGACGGGGAGGGGTGTAGGAGAGGGAGGGGGTGATGGAGACGGGGAGGGTTGTAGGGGAGGGAGGGGGTGATGAAGATGGGGAGAAGTGCAGGGGAGGGAGGGGTGATGGAGACGGGGAGGGGTGTAGGGGAGGGAGGGGGTGATGGAGATGGGGAGAAGTGCAGGGGAGGGAGGTGGTGATGGAGACAGGGAGGGGTGTAGTGGAGGGAGGGGGTGATGGAGACGGGGAGGGGTGTAGAGGAGGGAGGGGTGTAGAGGAGGGAGGGGGTGATGGAGACGGGAGGGGTGTAGAGGAGGGAGGGGGTGATGGAGACGGGGAGGGGTGTAGGGGAGGGAGGGGTGTTGGAGACGGGGAGGGGTGTAGAGGAGGGATGTGGTGACAGAGATGGGAAGGAGTGCAGGGGAGGGAGGGGGTAATGGAGACGGGGAGAAGTGCAGGGGAGGGAGGGGTGATGGAGACGGGGAGGGGTGTAGGGGAGGGAGGGGGTGATGGAGATGGGGAGAAGTGCAGGGGAGGGAGGGGGTGATGGAGATGGGGAGGGGTGTAGGGGATGGTGGGGTGATGGAGACGGGGAGGGGTGTAGGGGAGGGAGGGGGTGATGGAGACGGGGAGGGCTGTAGGAGAGGGAGGGGGTGACGGAGATGTGGAGGGGTGTAGGGGAGGGAGTGGGTGACGGAGCCGGTGAGGTATGTAGGGGAAAGAGGGGTGACGGAGACGGGGAGGGGTGTAGAGGAGGGAGGGGGTGACGGAGACGGGAGGGGTGTAGAGGAGGGAGGGTGTGACAGAGATGGAGAGAAGTGCAGGGGAGGGAGGGGGTGACGGAGATGTGGAGGGCTGTAGGGGAGGGAGGGGGTGACGGAGCCGGTGAGGTGTGTAGGGGAAAGAGGGGTGACTGAGACGGGGAGGGCTGGAGGAGAGGGAGGGGGTGACGGAGACGGGGAGGGGTGTAGAGGAGGGAGGGAGTGACGGAGACGGGAGGGGTGTAGAGTAGGGAGGGTGTGACAGAGATGTGGAGAAGTGCAGGGGAGGGAGGGGGTGATGGAGACAGGGAGGGGTGTAGGGGAGGGAGGGGGTGATGGAGACGGGGAGGAGTCAAGTGGAGGGAGGGGTGATGGAGACGGGGAGGGGTGTAGAGGAGGGAGGGGGTGATGGAGACGGGGAGGAGTGCAGTGGAGGGAGGGGGTGACGGAGACGGGGAGGGTGTAGGGGAGGGAGGGAGTGATGGAGACGGGGAGGGGTGTAGGGGAGGGAGGGGGTGATGGAGACGGGGAGGGAGGGGGTGATGGAGACGGGGAGGGTGTAGGGGAGGGAGGGGGTGATGGAGACGGGGAGGTGTGTAGGGGAGGGAGGGGGTGATGGAGATGGGGAGGGGTGTAGGGGAGGGAGGGGGTGATGGAGACGGGGAGGGTGTAGGGGAGGGAGGGGGTGATGGAGACGGCGAGGGTGTAGGAGAGGGAGGGGTGATGGAGACGGGAAGGGGTGTAGGGGAGGGAGGGGGTGATGGAGACGGGGAGGGGTGTAGGGGAGGGAGGGGGTGATGGAGACGGGGAGGGGTGTAGGGGAGGGTGGGGGTGATGGAGACGGGGAGGGGTGTAGGGGAGGGTGGGGGTGATGGAGGCGGGGAGGGGTGTAGGGGAGGGAGGGGGTGATGGAGACGGGGAGGGGTGTAGGGGAGGGAGGGGGTGATGGAGACGGGGAGGGGTGTAGGGGAGGGAGGGGGTGATGGAGACGGGGAGGGGTGTAGGTGAGGGAGGGGGTGATGGAGACGGGGAGGGGTGTAGTGGAGGGAGGGGTGTAGGGGAGGGAGGGGGTGATGGAGACGGGGAGGGTGTAGGGGAGGGAGGGGGTGATGGAGACAGGGAGGGGTGTAGGGGAGGGAGGGGGTGATGGAGACGGGGAGGAGTGTAGAGGAGGGAGGGGGTGATGGAGACGGGGAGGAGTGTAGGCGAGGGAGGGGGTGATGGAGACAGGGAGGGGTGTAGGGGAGGGAGGGGGTGATGGAGACGGGGAGGGGTGTAGGGGAGGGAGGGGGTGATGGAGACGGGGAGGGGTGTAGGGGAGGGAGGGTGTGATGGAGATGGGGAGAAGTGCAGGGGAGGGAGGGGGTGATGGAGACAGGGGGGTGTAGAGGAGGGAGGGGGTGATGGAGATGGGGAGAAGTGCAGGGGAGGGAGGGGGTGATGGAGACGGGGGGTGTAGAGTAGGGAGGGGGTGATGGAGACGGGAGGGGTGTAGGGGATGGAGGGGGTGATGGAGACCGGGAGGGGTGTAGGGGAGGGAGGGGGTGATGGAGACGGGGGGTGTAGAGGAGGGAGGGGGTGATGGAGATGGGGAGAAGTGCAGGGGAGGGAGGGGGTGATGGAGACAGGGGGGTGTAGAGGAGGGAGGGGGTGATGGAGATGGAGAGAAGTGCAGGGGAGGGAGGGGGTGATGGAGACGGGGGGTGTAGAGGAGGGAGGGGGTGATGGAGACGGGAGGGGTGTAGGGGAGGGAGGGCGTGATGGAGATGGGGAGAAGTGCAGGGGAGGGAGGGGGTGATGGATTCGGTGGGGTGTAGAGGAGGGAGGGGGTGATGGAGATGGGGAGAAGTGCAGGGGAGGGAGGGGGTGATGGAGACAGGGGGGTGTAGAGGAGGGAGGGGGTGATGGAGATGGGGAGAAGTGCAGGGGAGGGAGGGGGTGATGGAGACGGGTAGGGGAGGGAGGGGTGATGGAGACGGGGAAGGGTGTAGGGGAGGGAGGGGGTGATGGAGACGGGGAGGGGTGTAGGGGAGGGAGGGGGTGATGGAGACGGGGAGGGGTGTAGGGGAGGGAGGGGGTGATGGAGGCGGGGAGGGGTGTAGAGGAGGGAGGGGGTGATGGAGACAGGAGGGGTGTAGAGGAGGGAGGGGGTGATGGAGATGGGGAGAAGTGCAGGGGAGGGAGGGGGTGATGGAGACGGGGAGGGGTGTAGGGGAGGGAGGGGTGATGGAGACGGGGAGGGGTGTAGGGGAGGGACGGGGTGACGGAGACGGGGAGGGAGGGGGTGAAGTAGACGGGGAGGGGTGTAAGGGATTGGGGGGTGATGGAGAAGGGGAGGGGTGTAGGAGAGGGAGGGGGTGACGGAGATGTGGAGGGGTGTAGGGGAGGGAGGGGGTGACGGAGCCGGTGAGGTGTGTAGGGGAAAGAGGGGTGATGGAGACGGGGAGGGGTGTAGGAGAGGGAGGGGGTGATGGAGACGGGGAGGGGTGTAGGGGAGGGAGGGGTGATGGAGACGGGGAGGGGTGTAGGAGAGGGAGGGGGTGATGGAGACGGGGAGGGTTGTAGGGGAGGGAGGGGGTGATGAAGATAGGGAGAAGTGCAGGGGAGGGAGGGGTGATGGAGACGGGGAGGGGTGTAGTGGTGGGAGGGGGTGATGGAGACGGGGAGGGTTGTAGGGGAGGGAGGGGGTGATGAAGATGGGGAGAAGTGCAGGGGAGGGAGGGGGTGATGGAGACAGGGAGGGGTGTAGTGGAGGGAGGGGGTGATGGAGACGGGGAGGGGTGTAGAGGAGGGAGGGGTGTAGAGGAGGGAGGGGGTGATGGAGACGGGAGGGGTGTAGAGGAGGGAGGGGGTGATGGAGACGGGGAGGGGTGTAGGGGAGGGAGGGGTGTTGGAGACGGGGAGGGGTGTAGAGGAGGGATGGGGTGACAGAGATGGGGAGGAGTGCAGGGGAGGGAGGGGGTAATGGAGACGGGGAGAAGTGCAGGGGAGGGAGGGGTGATGGAGACGGGGAGGGGTGTAGGGGAGGGAGGGGGTGATGGAGATGGGGAGAAGTGCAGGGGAGGGAGGGGGTGATGGAGATGGGGAGGGGTGTAGGGGATGGTGGGGTGATGGAGACGGGGAGGGGTGTAGGGGAGGGAGGGGGTGATGGAGACGGGGAGGGGTGTAGGAGAGGGAGGGGGTGACGGAGATGTGGAGGGGTGTAGGGGAGGGAGGGGGTGACGGAGCCGGTGAGGTGTGTAGGGGAAAGAGGGGTGACGGAGACGGGGAGGGGTGTAGAGGAGGGAGGGGGTGACGGAGACGGGAGGGGTGTAGAGGAGGGAGGGTGTGACAGAGATGGAGAGAAGTGCAGGGGAGGGAGGGGGTGACGGAGATGTGGAGGAGTGTAGGGGAGGGAGGGGGTGACGGAGCCGGTGAGGTGTGTAGGGGAAAGAGAGGTGACTGAGACGGGGAGGGGTGTAGGAGAGGGAGGGGGTGACGGAGACGGGGAGGGGTGTAGAGGAGGGAGGGAGTGACGGAGACGGGAGGGGTGTAGAGGAGGGAGGGTGTGACAGAGATGTGGAGAAGTGCAGGGGAGGGAGGGGGTGATGGAGACAGGGAGGGGTGTAGGGGAGGGAGGGGGTGATGGAGACGGGGAGGAGTGCAGTGGAGGGAGGGGTGATGGAGACGGGGAGGGGTGTAGAGGAGGGAGGGGGTGATGGAGACGGGGAGGAGTGCAGTGGAGGGAGGGGCTGACGGAGACGGGGAGGGTGTAGGGGAGGGAGGGAGTGATGGAGACGGGGCGGGGTGTAGGGGAGGGAGGGGGTGATGGAGATGGGGAGGGGTGTAGGGGAGGGAGGGGGTGATGGAGACGGGGAGGGTGTAGGGGAGGGAGGGGGTGATGGAGACGGGGAGGGTGTAGGGGAGGGAGGGGGTGATGGAGACGGGGAGGTGTGTAGGGGAGGGAGGGGGTGATGGAGATGGGGAGGGGTGTAGGGGAGGGAGGGGGTGATGGAGACGGGGAGGGTGTAGGGGAGGGAGGGGGTGATGGAGACGGGGAGGGTGTAGGGGAGGGAGGGGTGATGGAGACGGGGAGGGGTGTAGGGGAGGGAGGGGGTGATGGAGACGGGGAGGGGTGTAGGGGAGGGAGGGGGTGACGGAGCCGGTGAGGTGTGTAGGGGAAAGAGAGGTGACTGAGACGGGGAGGGGTGTAGGAGAGGGAGGGGGTGACGGAGACGGGGAGGGGAGTAGAGGAGGGAGGGAGTGACGGAGACGGGAGGGGTGTAGAGGAGGGAGGGTGTGACAGAGATGTGGAGAAGTGCAGGGGAGGGAGGGGGTGATGGAGACAGGGAGGGGTGTAGGGGAGGGAGGGGGTGATGGAGACGGGGAGGAGTGCAGTGGAGGGAGGGGTGATGGAGACGGGGAGGGGTGTAGAGGAGGGAGGGGGTGATGGAGACGGGGAGGAGTGCAGTGGAGGGAGGGGGTGACGGAGACGGGGAGGGTGTAGGGGAGGGAGGGAGTGATGGAGACGGGGCGGGGTGTAGGGGAGGGAGGGGGTGATGGAGATGGGGAGGGGTGTAGGGGAGGGAGGGGGTGATGGAGACGGGGAGGGTGTAGGGGAGGGAGGGGGTGATGGAGACGGGGAGGGTGTAGGGGAGGGAGGGGGTGATGGAGACGGGGAGGTGTGTAGGGGAGGGAGGGGGTGATGGAGATGGGGAGGGGTGTAGGGGAGGGAGGGTGTGATGGAGACGGGGAGGGTGTAGGGGAGGGAGGGGGTGATGGAGACGGGGAGGGTGTAGGGGAGGGAGGGGTGATGGAGACGGGGAGGGGTGTAGGGGAGGGAGGGGGTGATGGAGACGGGGAGGGGTGTAGGGGAGGGAGGGGGTGATGGAGACGGGGAGGGGTGTAGGGGAGGGTGGGTGTGATGGAGACGGGGAGGGGTGTAGGGGAGGGTGGGGGTGATGGAGACGGGGAGGGGTGTAGGGGAGGGAGGGGGTGATGGAGACGGGGAGGGGTGTAGGGGAGGGAGGGGGTGATGGAGACGGGGAGGGGTGTAGGGGAGGGAGGGGGTGATGGAGACGGGGAGGGGTGTAGGGGAGGGAGGGGGTGATGGAGACGGGGAGGGGTGTAGGGGAGGGAGGGGGTGATGGAGATGGGGAGGGGTGTAGGGGAGGGAGGGGGTGATGGAGACGGGGAGGGTGTAGGGGAGGGAGGGGGTGATGGAGACGGGGAGGGTGTAGGGGAGGGAGGGGGTGATGGAGACGGGGAGGTGTGTAGGGGAGGGAGGGGGTGATGGAGATGGGGAGGGGTGTAGGGGAGGGAGGGGGTGATGGAGACGGGGAGGGTGTAGGGGAGGGAGGGGGTGATGGAGACGGGGAGGGTGTAGGGGAGGGAGGGGGTGATGGAGACGGGGAGGTGTGTAGGGGAGGGAGGGGGTGATGGAGATGGGGAGGGGTGTAGGGGAGGGAGGGGGTGATGGAGACGGGGAGGGTGTAGGGGTGGGAGGGGGTGATGGAGACGGGGAGGGTGTAGGGGAGGGAGGGGTGATGGATACGGGGAGGGGTGTAGGGGAGGGAGGGGGTGATGGAGACGGGGAGGGGTGTAGGGGAGGGAGGGGGTGACGGAGCCGGTGAGGTGTGTAGGGGAAAGAGAGGTGACTGAGACGGGGAGGGGTGTAGGAGAGGGAGGGGGTGACGGAGACGGGGAGGGGTGTAGAGGAGGGAGGGAGTGACGGAGACGGGAGGGGTGTAGAGGAGGGAGGGTGTGACAGAGATGTGGAGAAGTGCAGGGGAGGGAGGGGGTGATGGAGACAGGGAGGGGTGTAGGGGAGGGAGGGGGTGATGGAGACGGGGAGGAGTGCAGTGGAGGGAGGGGTGATGGAGACGGGGAGGGGTGTAGAGGAGGGAGGGGGTGATGGAGACGGGGAGGAGTGCAGTGGAGGGAGGGGGTGACGGAGACGGGGAGGGTGTAGGGGAGGGAGGGAGTGATGGAGACGGGGCGGGGTGTAGGGGAGGGAGGGGGTGATGGAGATGGGGAGGGGTGTAGGGGAGGGAGGGGGTGATGGAGACGGGGAGGGTGTAGGGGAGGGAGGGGGTGATGGAGACGGGGAGGGTGTAGGGGAGGGAGGGGGTGATGGAGACGGGGAGGTGTGTAGGGGAGGGAGGGGGTGATGGAGATGGGGAGGGGTGTAGGGGAGGGAGGGGGTGATGGAGACGGGGAGGGTGTAGGGGAGGGAGGGGGTGATGGAGACGGGGAGGGTGTAGGGGAGGGAGGGGTGATGGAGACGGGGAGGGGTGTACGGGAGGGAGGGGGTGATGGAGACGGGGAGGGGTGTAGGGGAGGGAGGGGGTGATGGAGACGGGGAGGGGTGTAGGGGAGGGTGGGTGTGATGGAGACGGGGAGGGGTGTAGGGGAGGGTGGGGGTGATGGAGACGGGGAGGGGTGTAGGGGAGGGAGGGGGTGATGGAGACGGGGAGGGGTGTAGGGGAGGGAGGGGGTGATGGAGACGGGGAGGGGTGTAGGGGAGGGAGGGGGTGATGGAGACGGGGAGGGGTGTAGGGGAGGGAGGGGGTGATGGAGACGGGGAGGGGTGTAGGGGAGGGAGGGGGTGATGGAGACGGGGAGGGGTGTAGTGGAGGGAGGGGTGTAGGGGAGGGAGGGGGTGATGGAGACGGGGAGGGTGTAGGGGAGGGAGGGGGTGATGGAGACAGGGAGGGGTGTAGGGGAGGGAGGGGGTGATGGAGACGGGGAGGTGTGTAGAGGAGGGAGGGGGTGATGGAGACGGGGAGGAGTGTAGGGGAGGGAGGGGGTGATGGAGACAGGGAGGGGTGTAGGGGAGGGAGGGGGTGATGGAGACGGGGAGGGGTGTAGCGGAGGGAGGGGGTGATGGAGACGGGGAGGGGTGTAGGGGAGGGAGGGGGTGATGGAGACGGGGAGGGTGTAAGGGAGGGAGGGGGTGATGGAGACAGGGAGGGGTGTAGGGGAGGGAGGGGGTGATGGAGACGGGGAGGGGTGTAGAGGAGGGAGGGGGTGATGGAGACGGGGAGGAGTGCAGTGGAGGGAGGGGGTGACGGAGACGGGGAGGGTGTAGGGGAGGGAGAGAGATGGAGAGAAGTGCAGGGGAGGGAGGGTGTGATGGAGACGGGGAGGGGTGTAGGGGAGGGAGGGGGTGATGGAGATGGGGAGGGGTGTAGGGGAGGGAGGGGGTGATGGAGACAGGGAGGGGTGTAGGGGAGGGAGGGGGTGATGGAGACGGGGAGGGGTGTAGGGGAGGGAGGGGGTGATGGAGACGTGGAGGGGTGTAGAGGAGGGAGGGGGTGATGGAGACGGGGAGGAGTGCAGTGGAGGGAGGGGGTGACGGAGACGGGGAGGGTGTAGGGGAGGGAGGGTGTGACAGAGATGGAGAGAAGTGCAGGGGAGGGAGGGGGTGATGGAGACGAGGAGGGGTGTAGGAGAGGGAGGGGGTGACGGAGATGTGGAGGGGTGCAGGGGAGGGAGGGGGTGACAGAGACGGGAAGGGGTGTAGGGGAGGGAGGGGGTGACGGAGACGGGAGGGGTGTAGAGGAGGGAGGGTGTGACGGAGATGGAGAGAAGTGCAGGGGAGGGAGGGGGTGATGGAGACGGGGAGGGGTGTAGGGGAGGGAGGGGGTGATGGAGACGGGGAGGGTGTAGGGGAGGGAGGGGGTGACGGAGATGGGGAGGGGTGTAGGAGAGGGAGGGGGTGACGGAGATGTGGAGGGGTGTAGGGGAGGGAGGGAGTGACGGAGACGGGGAGGGGTGTAGAGGAGGGAGGGTGTGACAGAGATGGAGAGAAGTGCAGGGGAGGGAGGGGGTGATGGAGACACGGAGGGGTGTAGGGAAGGTAGAAAGTGACGGAGACGGAGAGGGGTGTAGGGGTGGGAGGGGGTGACAGAGACGGGGTGGGGTGACTGGGATTTCACAGAACGTCACCTACCCAGAAGGGGTTCCCGTGAAGAGGTCCCAGCATGAGGATGAAGAGAGGCTGTTGTAACAGAGCGATTATGGCGCTGATCAGCGACTGGAGTCCAATGAGAGAACCAAAGTGATTGGTGGGATAACTGCGGAGAC